>NC_059298.1:6178053-6260553 GCF_017591435.1 Portunus trituberculatus
CGTTCTTGTATTTCCGTCAACACTCATAAAGCAGTGACATAGAGAGAAACGTTGTAGTGTGTACGCATTCCCCTTTGTTTATTTCTTTCAATGTTTTGGGAGGGGAGAATGGCAGGGGGGGTAGAAAAGACTTTGAACATTAATATTGTGACGTGTAGCAGCCAGGAAAGACTGTGCACGTCCCCATTGCTAAGGTCCTCACGGTTTTGGCCCTCGTACACGTTGAGAATATGAAAAAAAAGAGAAAATAAAACAAACATGTCCCACTAAAGCCACTATGAAGAAAAAGTAACTTCATTTCATGCTGTAAGTGATGCAAGAGAGAATATAAACAGAAATGGAGCACGTGCTATTTATGGTGTTGATGGGTATATAATCCTACCACACACACACACACACACACACACACACACACACACACACACACACACACACACACACACACACACACACACACACACACACACACACACACACAGAGAGAGAGAGAGAGAGAGAGAGAGAGAGAGAGAGAGAGAGAGAGAGAGAGAGAGAGAGAGAGAGAGAGAGAGAGAGAGAGAGAGAAAGAGACACACACACACACACACACACACACACACACACACACACACACACACACACACACACACACACACACACACACACACACACACACACACACACACACACACACACACACACACACACACACACATAGCTTTAATCAAGAGCTTAATAATCTCAATGAGGCGAGGCCATTTATGTTTTAAGTCTCTTAATTTGTACTTGTATAGAAGTTCAGAGAGAGAGAGAGAGAGAGAGAGAGAGAGAGAGAGAGAGAGAGAGAGAGAGAGAGTGAGAGTGAGTGCCCAGCTGTCTGCCACACTGGGCATCCCGCTCTCTCTCTCTCTCTCTCTCAGGATGCCCGCATGACTTACCAAATGAAACCGTGAGGAGGATCAGGATGGAGAAAAAGAGGAGGAGGAGGAGGAGGAGGAGGAGAAGGAGAAGGAGGAGGAGGAGGAGGAGGAGGAGGAGGAGGAGGATTGTCATGATGTAATAGATACCATGTAAGGAAAAGATACTTAAGGAGATTTTATAATGTATTTTGATACTTACAGATAAGTAGAGAAGAGTAAATAGATGAAGAAAGAACAGGAGGAAGAGGAGGAGGAGGAGAAGGTGAAGGAGGGGGAGGGGGAGGAGGAGAAGGAGAAGTAGGAAGAGAGGAACAAAAAAGAAGGGACGGAGGGAAAAGGAAAGGAAGCATGATGGGGTTGATGAGAGCGTGATAAGAAGGAAAGAAGAGTAGGAGAACTAGCTACGTGTGTGTGATTTTCGATGCTGATGAAAGATTTATTACTGTGTGTGTGTGTGTGTGTGTGTGTGTGTGTGTGTGTGTGTGTGTGTGTGTGTGTGTGTGTGTGTGTGTGTGTGTGTTCGGTTGGTTTCTTGTTCGTTTATTTGGTTGGTTGGCTGGTTAGGTGTTTGGTTGTTATTAGTGGTTATGGTGGAGGAGGTGGTGGTGGTAATTTTTTTGTCGTTCTGTTGTTGTCGTCGTCCTTGTCATTTGATTGCTAGTGTATCTGTTGTTTTGATGTAGTAGTAGGAGTAACAGTAGCAGTAGCAGCAGCAATAGTAGTAGTAGTAGTAGTTGTTGTAGTTGTAGTTGTAGTTGTAGTAGTAGTGGTAGTAGTAGTAGTAGTACTTTTTTTTTTACGGTAAGGCCTATAGCGCCTGTAGGCACACTTGAAGAGTGTATGGGAAGCGCTGTTCAGCTTCCGCCCATTAGTGGCGCAGGCAATTTTACTCATAGTGGTACTCATATTAGGGCCCATATCACTGCCCAAGCTCATCTTGAGTGTAACCACCTAGAACCTGGGTATCAGGTGATATGTAGGTGATAATAACAGCACTTTAATAATGGCAGTACTATTACTTGTATTATATTTGCAAAAGCAATAATAATAACTGCAATTACAATATATCCACTACCACCACCACCTCCACCACCTCCACCACCACCACCACCGCTACAAGGGCTCCGGACGTGACGTAAAAAACAGAAAACGTGCTCGAAACAAGTGTCTATGGAGACGGGGAGGAAATACTCTGGACCCCACATTACCACCACCACCACCACCTCCAGGGCTTGGTTCAGGCAGGGGACACCCAGCGTCCTGTAAGCCTTTCAAAATTGCCCGTTAACAACCCGCCCTCATATAGCCTCGCCCACGCCCATTTACACCCGCATGAGAGGAAGCGACATTGAGAGGACCAAGCCTGAGACGACGGAGGAAAGGGAAGCTAGCAAAACAGAACCTCCTATTTTGAAATGCTATATTCTCGCATAATGATTGATTTCAAAGGCCACAGAGGTGATTAATGGAATATTCATGGATATTTTTCGTTTCGATGATTCGTAATTCTTGTTAAACACTTGAGTCATGAATTACACCTAAAAATCACAGCAATTTTTTAATAGAGGATATTGAACAGAATAGTGATAAAACGCTGAAATAAAGAATTTTGAGAGAGAGAGAGATAGATAGATAGATAGATAGATAGATAGAGAGAGAGAGAGAGAGAGAGAGAGAGAGAGAGAGAGAGAGAGAGAGAGAGAGAGAGAGAGAGAGAGACCATAAACCCGAGTAAAAATGCAAACAAATGGAAGGAAAGAACGAACATAAGGAAACACAATCTTCTGAGGTATCAAATCTAAAGACCTTAAATGGAAGGGAATGTTAAAAGTGGAAAAAAAAGAAGAAAAAGGACAGAAAACAACTTCCACGAACGTCATGAGAGAAGAGAGAAAGCTAAGGAAAAATGAATAGAAGCTACTGAAATCATGAGGAGATAGAAAGACGCAATGAATCACGGAATAAGATGATGAAAGAAGACACGAGAAGAGTCAGCTGCATGGCCTTACGGGAAGCGTCGATTAACACCTAAGATCCTTGAAGACTCACACCATCTGAAGCAAGTGGTGACGGGACGTAGGAAGAAAAGAGGAGGAGGAGGAGGAAGAAGAAAGGCGGAAGAAAAAAAAAGAGGATAAGAAATAAAAATTGCTAAAAATCAAAGTTAGAAAATTGATATAAAAATAATGATAAGGAAAAGAAAATAATAATAAAAAAAAGATGGAAGGAAGAAACACTAGGAGCTGATAAAACAAAGGAAATTAAACGATAAAGAGGAGAAAAGGCGAACGAAAGAATTGAAAAGAACATGGAAGTGTATCAAGAAGTCATGAGTATACGACGAAGAAGAAAAAAGGGAAAGTTATGGTGGATGAAGGAAAGGGAAAGATAAATAGAGGAAGAACGACGAGGATAGGATAATAAGAAGTGAGACAAAGTACGTGGGTGGACGATACGTTTTTATGTCGTGTATACATGTAGTTCGTGGTGTGTCATGTACTGTACGAGTGTAGTTGTTATGTGTGTATCTTATTTAAGGCACTTAGAGAGAGAGAGAGAGAGAGAGAGAGAGAGAGAGAGTGTTATTCACCTCGGTCGTCTGCTGGTCACCCAGCCAGTCTTTCCCTTACGGAAAAAGCTCAGAGCTCGTAGTGACCGATCATCAGGTAGGAATGAGACCACACCGCACTCCACACACCGGGAAAGCGAGGCCACAACCCCTCGAGTTACATCCCGTACCTATTTACTGTTAGGTGAACAGGGTCTATACATTAAGAGGCTTGCCCATTTGCCTCGCCGCTTTCCGGGATTCGAACCCGGCCCTCTCGATAGTGAGTCGAGCGTGCTGACCACTACACTACGCGGTATAGTGTGTGTGTGTGTGTGTGTGTGTGTGTGTGTGTGTGTGTGTGTGTGTGTGTGTATCCAGGGACATGCTTACTTCTGCACTAGAGTACGTTATGTCATACAATAAACAGCAAGAATAACAATACCAAGGACAGCTGCACCATTAACAACAATAATATCATTATCATCATCATCATCACCATCATCATTACCATCATCAACAACAACAACAACAACAACAACAACAACAACAACAACAACTACTACAACAGCAACCTACAAGCAACAACAACAATAAAGGTAATGACAACAACGACAACAGCAACGGAAACACCACCACCACCACCACCACCACCACCACCTACAACAACAACAACAACAACAACAACAACAACAACAACAACAACAACATCAACATCGACAACAACAATAAAAGGCAAAAACAACAATGAAACTGCAGAAACGAAAACAATAACGTACATAAGGCAAAAAGAAAAAAGTAAATGAATAAGTAAACAGGTAAACAGACAAGTAAGGCACCAGTGAGGAGAGGCACCAGGCACCCTCTCCTACCGTGTTTTTGTGCGCCGGAAGTTGAGTCACGTGACCGTAATGTTTTCGGGAAGCGTCTGGCGGTGTCCTCCCTTCTCTCTCTCTCTCTCTCTCTCTCTCTCTCTCTCTCTCTCTCTCTCTCTCTCTCTCTCTCTCTCTCTCTCTCTCTCTCTCTCCTTCTGTCACTCAATACGTATATACCTTCACATCCTTTCCCTTTTGCTTCTCTCTTCAGCTTCACACTCTCTCTGACACCAAATGCTCACCCTCACACTTAAATGATTAAAGACACTCTTCTCTCTCTGCCGAAAACTGTCGTCTTTATAATGCCCTAGTTACACCTTCACATCCCCTCCCTCATCCTTCCCTTTTCACCTTCATGCTCTCTCTGTCATCCTATGCACACTTTTTTACTCTCTCTTCTGCTCTTTATTCTCCTCTGTTTTATTTTTTTTTTTCCCACCATCGCCATAACTAAATACACTTTCCCACTCCTTCCATTGCATTAATTCATCCCTTTCTCAACCTACACTTCTTTCTTAATCCTCTCAACTTCCTCAAATAATTTTGTGCATCACGCACTCACTCTATGTAATGTATACCACTTCATTCATGATGCTGCCACTTCATTGCTCTCCACCCACTCCCTCTTTCTAGTCACATCTTCAGTTTGGAGCATATTATGAAATACTTGCGCGCCATATCTCCACTGTCGAGTTTCATAAGCTCTAGTTGAAGGTACTGGGGCTTTTAAGGGTAGTTGTAGGATTCTAATGACATGTTGACAATTTTTTTTTCGTTATTAACCCCTTCAACACGATGAATTGAAAAGATGAACACTTTTAAAAACACAATTAATGGTTTGAAAACAGTTGCGGCGAGAAAACAAAGCTTGTGACGTATATACCCTGCCTCCGTCACTCAACTACTGACATCACATTCTCTTCATTAGGAGAAGTATGCTCACTGCCTGTCTTGTCTTGTCTCATCTCATTCATGATCTCAACCAGCCAGCACATTTGTCCAGAGACCGTACTTTGAAACACATATGGTTTCACTAAAGAACTTTTCAATTTTAATTTCATTCAAGTCTTAATTGCTGTTTTCTCCGTTGAATATCTATATTTCTATTAATTAAATTGTGAAAACACCTTTGAAAACTTACAATAACTTCCAATACAGCCTGTTTGAATTAGTCTAGGTAAGACGCAGTAATGTTTGAGAATACGCTCTCAGAACTGCACACTTTTTTCTTCTTTTTTATACACATAATTAGCCATTGTCTGCGTTATTATATTAGGGGAGTTTTGCTTCCTCTAGTTTTATACACGTAATTACTCATTGTTCGTTTGTTATTATATTAGGAGGTTTAGTTTTTGCTGAATTTTTTCGTCCATGTTTTATTCTGGTGCCAAATCCGGATATTCGTGCTGATCTTATTTGTTTTTTTCTCTCATATAATTATCTTTATCAATATTTTCCTTTCTTCCTTGTTTATCGTCATTGTACATATTTCATTGCTATGCAGTTTTGCATCAAGATATTCGCATTTTTATATGTATGATTTTTTATGTTTGTGTTCATTTTCTTACTTTCTTTATATATAATTACTAAATTCTCGATGTCTTCCATCTTCCTTCTGTTTACTATCATTGTTTTATTGTCTTTTTTTTTTTTACTCACTTCTGATCTGCATGTAACTGTTTATATTTATTTTCATCATTTTTATATTAATTTTTCATAATTTTTTTTCAACCTCCTCTTGAATCCTTTCTTCTTGCCTATTGTTGTTTATTCTTGTCCTTTCTTGATATATTTCCCTCTGTTCTTCATAATATTTAGCTTTCATTTTCTTCAGTTGAACTATCATCGTTCCTTTCCTTTTTTCTATATATATCTTCACTTTCTTTCTTTCTTCCTTTCATTTTTTGTTCCCTTCCTTATTCATTCACATATTTTTTTTTTCGTTTCACTGTAGCTTCACCAGCACAGGAATGTCGTCACCATCTCCAGGAAGCCATGTCATCGCCCTTCCCGTCCAGCTGTCAGACCACTTGCCTCCTCTTCCTCCTCTTCGTCACTCGCAACACTCACCCAGTAAGTTAGTTGGTTCTCTGTTCTCAGTTCTCTGTAATATGTTGCAACTCCTCCTTTCTTTGCCTGCTGCTTCATCTTTCTATTTTTTTTTCTCTTTCGTTTTGTTTATCTTTTTTTCACCCTGAGAATAACCTTATTTATGTAGTATTTAACCCTTTCAGCACCAGGACGCGTTTTCATATTAATTTTGCTTACTATTTTGGTGATTTTATACAGCTTCAGAAACTCATGCGGAGATTAAAATAGTGAAGATTGTGGCCATTAATATTCTGACCTCCATAGACCCTTCCTAATGTAAATCAAATCGTCTGATCACACCAAGATTGCATAATGAGAATGCGTCCCAGTACAAAAGGATTAAACTTCATTTCTCTGTAATTTCTCGTAATGTATTTCTTTGCACGTTGTTTTCCATATACGTTTCTTTGCTTCCGATTTGTTGTTGCTGTTGTTGTTCTCTGTCGAATTTTAGTTCCGTGTAATGTGTTCGTGTGCATCTACTCCCTTCTTGTGCTTCGTATTTTGTATTTCCCTTGTTTCTTACTTTCATTTTTATTTTGCTATTTTACTTTTATTCATTCTAATTGGAAAAGGATGTGACAAGAACGGGTTAGTTTTCTATAATGATCTGTATTTGTTGTTTCCTTCTTTTAGTTCTTCTAGAATTTTATCTTCATTTTCCCATATTTCTATTTTCTCGGTGTTTTATTCAGATCAGCCTATTTCTTCTTTATCTTACCTCATATGGAAATCCCTTGATCCCTTCTTTACTATATTTGCATTTTTTCCCATGTTTAAGTTTTTATTCACTGGACAAAGAAGGGAAGGTGACAGAGACATCTTGGTTGGCAGGGATGTGTGGCAAGGATCAGCTGTTGTTGTGTGGAGGGAGAGAGAATAATAATGAGCATCATCAAGGGTCGACTTCATTCCTATACAGTGCGTTGGCCCACTAACATCTACTCGTACCTACAAGTCTGACGCCACGGTAAATAAACAAACAGCTAAAAAATCATACCATTTCAAAAGTAACATACGTAAATAGAGGGATTATAAAATTTCATAGGGAATGCTACATACTGAGTCGCTTTGTTTTCGCATATAATGCTGTTTACAGACACGTTATTGAGTCATTCGTCTTTTCTACCTCCAGATATACCTGACAAAACTACGTTCCTGTGTTGTTGCGTCGAAGGTTGTTTACTAGTCTATCTCTTTATTACGCCGTAAGAACAGCCGCCATGACGTCATTCTTGGAAGCTATGTTTAGAGGGACGACGGAGAGACACCGCCCTCGCCACGGTGGACGGGAAAGAGCGCCAGGACGGAAGGGAAGAAGGCATCAGGGCAGGGGGAGATGACACGTGGGAGGCTGAACAGAGGGCGAGGGGGAGGTAGAGGAAAGGTGGAGATACAGGTGTAGGGAGAAGGATATATGAGCCGAGGGTGAGTGCAGCAAAGTGGAGGAGGTGGGAGCCGAGAGAGGAGACGAGATAAAAATGGGGGAAGGGCGGAGTGGAGAATGAAGGATGTATGAGTGGAGGGAGGGTAGAAAGTGTGAGAAATGTAAGAAGTAAGAGAGTATTTTCGCCTAAAAGGAAGGTGACATTTGACGTGAATTGAAAAGTACATAAAGTGAATGTTTATATATAGTAAATGGAGGAATTCTAAACAGAGAGAGAGAGAGAGAGAGAGAGAGAGAGAGAGAGAGAGAGAGAGAGAGAGAGAATGGGAAAGAAAACGTGAGCCACTTACTTCACGACGGCTAAAGCAAAATGTGAATGAAGGGAGGACCCAAAGAAATGTTGGCATGATGTCCGGACATTTTTTTGCGTGAACTATTTCTGTCGTGTAAACAACACTCAACCTGTGTGTGGGCTGTGAGGCGGAAAGTGTGTCATTAACTTGGGTCGCTTGTTTTGCACACACACACACACACACACACACACACACACACACACACACACACACACACACACACACACACACACACACACATTGAAGAAACAGTAGGAATTTATTGATGTTCTAATAGTAAAGATAATAAAGCTGAACGATTTACTTTACCATCACTACACATCATTTGTCTCTACTACAAGACTACGGTGACTGGAGCAAGTAAAGCGACACGACGGTGAGAAGAATAGTGACGCGACAAGCCACGGAGACTTGTAACCAAGACCCGACACAGGAGGTTCTCGGGCATGTCGTATTTCAGGTCCGGCTGGTGTGATCGTGTTCGGCCGCAGCAGCTTGGCTTCAACGCGGCTCCCAACATGAGAAGTTCACCTGCCAGCCTTAGCTTCTTTACGTTAGCATAAACTTTCCACATTCATCACGCAGGCAAGGATATGTGAACGGCGGTAAAACTCTATAGAAATAGTTGTTGCTTTTTGTCTTTTCTGTTCATATTTGAAATCAATTTGAAAGTGTTGTTGTAGAGAATGATGTTGTATTATTGTTTATTCAGCACGCGTATTCATATTCATGTGTTATTGTTGTTATTCTTTAGTTTCGAAGAACTAAAGGTGATTTATGTTACGAAAATATGTTGAAAGGAAATACCCTATTACTCACTCTCTGATTCATTGTGTGCAGGTCGTGGGCACACACGTGGATATACATGTGACTCGTGCGGGAATATACAAACATAACGTCACAAAGTTTAACTCATCGTCTAGAAGTATAGATCATTTTTTTTTTTGACACAACCTTCAGACTAGAAAAAAATAACAAATATAACAACAAAGATTTTTTCCTTGTTGGTATCAGGTTCAGTGATTATTTCTGAAAGATCTACAATAATCAGGTAATAAGTACCGAGTCGATAGGGAACTTTAACCTTATCAGTACCATGGCGCGTTTCCATATTCATTCTGTTGACTATTTGGTGATCTAATACAGCTTCAGAAACTTATGTGTTGGATGGAAATAGTGAAGACTCTGACATTTATCTTCTGACCTCCATAGACCCTCCCTGATGTCAATAAAATAGTCTAATCATACACAAATCTCAAGGTAAAAAATGTGTCCCAGTACCGAACGGGTTAAAGAAGATTAAATACATTTATGGATGGAAATGATAGATGGAAACAGGTAGGCATGCTTTATAAAGGAACTGCCAGATATAGGCCTGATGGATTCTTGCAGTTTCCGTTATGAACGTTCTTACTCGAGTAAGTATTATAATATGACCAGTTACTCGTGTTTCCTGGTTTTATGCTTCTCCTTGACGTGCTTCACCCTTTTATATCAGACCTATTTGTACTCATGTCCTGTTCTGCATGAAGTACTGTATAATTACTGGGAAGATTAACTACTAGGAATACTGTTGAACAATACCTATTTCCCGTTATCTCCTCACCTTCATTGTAAATACAGGGGCCACCGCCAGAGTGAGTTGGCTAATACTATCACAAATGAGGGTGCCATCAGGGCCACCTTGGCACTCAGGAGACTCTGTAGTGCCAAAGTATTAAGGCAGTGTGGAGAAGGGCCAGCACCACCAGCACCATCATTGCCACTAGACCGGTGTGTGTGTGTGTGTATGTGTGTGTGCGTGTGTATTTTTGTGCGGAAACTGTGGTGAGATAAAGTTAGTGTGTGTGTGTGTGTGTGTGTGTGTGTGTGTGTGTGTGTGTATTTTTGTGTTGAGAATGTGATGAGATAAAGTTAGTACATATTTGTGTGTGTGTGTGTGTGTGTGTGTGTGTGTGTGTGTGTGTGTGTGTGTGTGTGTGTGTGTGTGTGTGTTTGTGTGTGTGTTTGTGTGTAAGAGAGTTCATGGGTGGGTGAGTGCTTATGGTATAACGTGGTGTAGTTCGTACTGGCATGGTATGTTATGATATGGTGGAAGAGGTGCTCAGAGAAGGCACATGCAAAGAAACAGCACTTGAGGATTAATACTAAAAAAAAAAAAAAAAAAAAAATAATGGATAACTTCGAGTGTTAACACATGGAAAGAACGTCACAGGATAAACGAAGAAGTGAACATCAAACGTACTTAGGTTTGAGGCACGAGTGAAGTAGCAGGAAGGAGGAAAAGGAGTTTGAGGATGAGTGAGTGAGTGTCAAAAGAGTCAGGCGTGAGTGATGGACGCAAAAGGGTCATTTACAGGAGGCGGATGTACTCCACAACTCGTCCTCTGTAGCAGAAGGTCACACCTTTCTCCACGTCCTTTCGTATTTTCTTGCTTGATTTCCTTATTTGTTATTGAAAAGTATTATAATCAGTAATGCAATGTGTCTATTTTTGTTCTTTGTTATTAAGTGCAATCTCTCGTAATTCTGTCCATTAGTGTATAGATTCTATGTTACATGATTATAATCTTCGCAGTAATTTTCACGCAGTGTTTTTTTTCTGTTCACATTGCCCGTAGTAATTTATACTATAAAATTAATGTAAGTTTAATTTCTTGTCATCTTGAAAAGTTAAAGAATGTAGGTTGAAATAAAAATAAAAATACGAAAAAACCCATGAATTACTGAAATGCAACTATAGATTTTAATGATGTTTCCTGTTGACTTAAGTTTTTGTTTTGATCCACAAAACGTTTAGTCCACTCACACACACACACACACACACACACACACACACACACACACACACACACACACACACACACACACACACACACACACACACACACACACACACAGAGAGAGAGAGAGAGAGAGAGAGAGAGAGAGAGAGAGAGAGAGAGAGAGAGAGAGAGAGAGAGAGAGAGAGAGAGAATGAAGACTGGGTGACACTGGGTTTAAACCATATGCCGTAAGTCACTCAACTTCGCCTCAAGATATTATTGGGAGAACTGCGGAGCGGCGCCGAAGATGAGTAACCTGGTGCTAGTAAGGCTGGTCTTGTGGGAGGGTTATGTGAGGCAGGTTTTGTGGACCGTGAGTGGTGAAACGGGTTGTGGCGAAAACAGAAAATAGTTGTGGTGGTGTGGCTTATGATGAAAGTGTGAGGGCAGCAGCGGCAGTGGTGGTGGTGGTGACAGTAACCGGAGGAGGAGAGGCAGTATTAGGTGACCTTGGATATGTGGTTTAAGGAAAGATAGCCAAAACTAGGTAAGGATGAAGTGCCTTAATATGTCCCAGCCTGCAGAAGGAAAAAGACACGAATATGTGACGGAGATTAAAGGATGAGGAAAGTTACTGGCCAAGAATGGGAGAGAGAGAGAGAGAGAGAGAGAGAGAGAGAGAGAGAGAGAGAGAGAGAGAGAGAGAGAGCAAATTCAGACAAACAATAGGAGGCCAAAATGGCAGGGAAAATTTCAAGGCAACTTCTAGAGTGGCGCTCCAAGTTGGGGTTCTGCCAGAATCACTTTCAAAATAGTCAAGTGCCTGATGTCGACACATGCAAGTCCCTCCTACCAGTTATCTTCCAAATTATGAAATTTAATGGGAAAATCCCCTGACAAGACAATCATATCGAATGTGGAAGTGTGAATCAGTAGTAAAAACAAATGTAGAAAAAATAATGAGTGAAGAGGTGGGCTGAGTCTAGAAATGTTAATTCAAGGAACTCTTAGTCAGTCAGGCGTTGTTGCTTTGGCTGCTGCTACGCAAGGCCTCACTAGACGATGTATATTTGATAGTCTCGTTTTGTAGAGAAGGCTGTTGTCCAAGTGAAAGTAGAAAGGGAGATACGAGACCATCGTGGGAATGTGCTGGCAGGTGAGGGCCCTTGTGCACGAGGAAGTGATTAAAAAGTAATGTCCCGTTCTATGAGTTTCTCTTAGAGGTAAAAAATAAAGATTTTAAAAGTAGCGAGATTATCTTTCCATTCGTTGAAAGAAAAACTTGTTAGTGTTTGATGTAGCCTACAGGTAGATGGCTATTGAACGGCGTGAATGTGAATGGCGATCACTCTATACTTTAGTTTACAATGCGGCACCATACCTTACACCAGACCTTTCTCACCTGTCTGACACTTGACTTAAAAGTTACTGAAGCATCTTTATCTTGACAAAGCAATTAGGAGATAAAGTTATGATGCTGATTTACTCGATGTTGCCAGTAGTGTAGGAATAAGAATACTAGCGAAGAAAAATGTGTTTATGTAGTGTTTATGTATATGATAAAAAAAAAAAAAACAATTTTACGCAGTAGGATTTGACGTGTATCATGCTAAAACTATTTTACTAAAGAAATATGTTCTATTGTCCATAATGTTATTAATGAACGGCGACATAGCATCCGGAACTCTTATAGAAAACTGGTCACTATGTGTATCACCCTATTAATGTGTTTCAAATGTCCATTCTTTTCCCGCCTTGGAAGTCATGACGGAGTTGGTAGTATGAATTAGAAGTGAATGTTCATCTCGGCTAATGCTTTTATTTTCCATTTATAGATATATTCGGTGAAAGGAAGGCAAAATAAGAGGTCCACAGTATATACACGAATGATTAATGTCTCCTGTTGCGTTTTGTCCGATGCCTGTTCCGAAACGCAGTGAGTGAAGCTTCGTTTCGGAGAGTGATCTTGTCTGCGGCTATGATAACCACATGTGAATGCTGATGTTTGTGGCTAGACATGCCGCATTATGTTACCTGGTCTTCTGACACGGCATATGGGCACCGTATGACTGCTAAGTGACAACCGAGTATGCACTGAAGAAAATGTTAGAGATGTTTCACGCACTATCTTTGGCACTCAGAGCGAGCAGCGCGGCGAACTGTTGCCGTTGTTAGAGTTATTATTTGTTACGTCATATTCATAGAGGTTTCATGTGCTATTATCTTTACCATCTCATCTCTGATGTAGTTTTTCCTGTCAATGTATAACAAGAAACCTTTTTGCCTCAAGTGATAAGAAGCGACCGTTCTGCATTCATTGTTGGCTTATGTCATTGTACACTAAGAAACCTTTTGCCTTCAGTGATGACAAGCGACCATCCTGCATTCATTATTGGCTTATTTTTTTCTAGTTAATTAACTTCGGCATGCATAAAGTTCTTCCTCATAGCATATCATGTTGTATATCAATAACATCAAACGGATATATCTGGATTCACTTTTACATTAAGGATTGTTCTTTTCTTCATTTATGTCTCTTACGAACACCCTCCCGTGACGTCATTACAGTAGCCATTCCGGAGTTATATTTTGTTACCTGTGACCGTCCGCGAACCGTCGCGTATATCGTGAATCATCGTTGCTGTTACTGCTTGAGACAGGTAAAGAAGGTATTTGTTGTAATCCTTGGTGATTATAGGCGAAATGTAAGAAGTCCAGGCGGGCTAAGATGTCTTATAGGAGAGTTTATTACAGTGTTTTTATGGGTCAGGTAGGCGGTGAGCTATGATGGTGCTGCTCATGTGCTTCCCTTTGGGCATGTTTGTGTTCTCAGTGTTTTCTATGGATTTCCGTGATAATACTACTACTACCATATGTGTTTGGTGATTACTCTTGGTCAGTAAAGGGCGTCAGATATTGATCAGGTTGGTGATTTGAATAATGAGGGGAACCACGTGTGCCCTTGTCGCGTGCAACACTATTCCTCTTCCTTCGTTGTATTTGTATTTAATGCTGGTAACTGAAGATAATACATAAACGTACATCAACTCTTGCAGATTCATATGTTCTTCATTTAGAAAGAGAACGTATGCTTAATGGAACAGCACTTTCGCAATTAAGTGGTTAGAGGAAGCGGTATGTTGATAAATGTATCTGAATGAGGATGAAAAAAAGCAACAACAAAAAGGCTGATTCAGGTATTGTATATGATTTTTTTTTTCATTACTAGCAAAAGAAGAGGGCGTTTTGCTTTACGGTGATTATTGTGCTTGGTGAAGGATGTAAATGCGTGTTGGATGACCGCCATGCGTATGTATTGTTAGATGGAGGCAGCGTGGAAGTTCAGGTGTGGTGGACTGACATGAGATTTTTAATAGTGGAATTGTTATGTTATTACGTAAAGCTCTCCATCAGTGCGCCAACCTTGGACCTTCACACGTTCTTTTACCGACATTATAGATACTTGTACACACGGCGCGTTACCATACCAACAAACATTGTACATCCTCTCTCAAAAAACAATGGCAGCATTAGATTATATACACTTTATCGTAATTCATACTACGATTAATTTTCTGATTTAACAAGTGTAGTTTAGTATCTCTATTAAAATCGAGCATTCCAGTAAGAAACCAAAGATATGTTAGTGCTCTCGTAACCAGCATGAACTAACTGGTTGTAGTGCTCGCCGCCTCTCCGCTCTGAGAGCAGCAGAGCCGTGACAATGAGAGGTGCGTCGCAGGCGTGGCGGGTAAGACTTGATGAGCAAATTACATCTAGGGAGAGCTTGTGATGTCAGTCCTGAATGTGTGAAAATTAAGCTTAGGAATGAGGAAATTGTGCTTCATACTTACAATGGATAGCGAGCGATAAGGTCAAAGATAATATATTTTACAGTTAGGAAAGACAACAATGTAGAGTTATGGGTTGGGATGTAGGACATAGAATGTCTACTCACTCTAGTGTCACACTGTCACAGCCAGAGAAGTTTAAGTAATGTATACTTATGAGGAACGATTATTGCAGCAACATTGCTTGAGAAAAATGTGGGAAAAAATATCACCCAACAGAAAAGGAAATGAAAGAAGGTTGACATGAGGTAGTTTTAAGAGAGAGAGAGAGAGAGAGAGAGAGAGAGAGAGAGAGAGAGAGAGAGAGAGAGAGAATTCACTGTATCATCTTTGCCCTATCACATGGTAGATGGAGGTTCGCTCCTCGGTCAGGTCGGTGAGAGGTATTGCACTGATGCACCTCACTGGGAGGGTCATAGCTGGCTGGCATTTACTCTACAAGTTCAAGACGATAAACTTTACTTACACACACACACACACTGCGGTCTCAGTCCTACCCGAAGATCGGTCTATGAACTCTGAGCTCGCTCCGTAATGGGGAAGACTGGCTGGGTGACCAGCAGACGACCGAGGTGAATTACACACACACACACACACACACACACACACACACACACACACACACACACACACACACACACACACACACACACACACACTTCTTACAACGCATGGTAGTTTGGGACGTCATAAAGTGAGGTCGCTGAGGAAGAAAAGTGAGTTTTATCACCTACACGTACTTAATATAAGAGTATGAAGTTACTCAAAAAATTTCTTGCTTAAACTGAGCTGTATTTTCTCTCCCCTCTCTCTCTCTCTCTCTCTCTCTCTCTCTCTCTCTCTCTCTCTCTCTCTCTCTCTCTCTCTCTCTCTCATTGGGTCTCATGAGAGACATTGCATACCGAGGGTTGGCGTCGCAGGGGACGAGTCAGAGAACTGCAACACCATTACTGGTTTTTGCTACAGTTCTTAATTTTGTATCACGACCTTGGTGCACGTGTCTTAGGTAATAAGGAACTGCAGTGTGTGTGTGTGTGTGTGTGTGTGTGTGTGTGTGTGTGTGTGTGTGTGTGTGTGTGTGTGTGTCTGTGTGTGTTATATGAGTGGAAGAAACATAAAAGAGAGAAAAACGGAGAACGGAAAGAATCGTGAGTCGTGTCCCAAAACAAAACAAAGCGTCGTGTCATTACTTACTTATGTTACACTGGGAAAAAGGTGATGGAGTGTAAGTAAATTGTTTCTTACTGCAAGTTACGTCTAAGTTATGAGTGAACGGATATGAAGGTTACTTTTTGATTCTGCTCCCATGAAATGAGTGTGTTCTGTGTTATAATGTTTAAAGACATTTTGATGAATCATGTGAAGTTGTTAGTATTTATTTATCTATTTGTTTTGCGATAGGTTATTTTATTAGTATCCAGGACACATGGTTTTATGAAAAGCTGAAGTTGTTTTGTTTAATAGCTGATGTAAGAATATCAGCTTACCTAGCCAGCAATAACACGTCATTTCTTTAGTTGTGATGTTAATTGCAGGCTGACCAACGGTATTACTTGTGATTAATGTGTTATGTTATCGGGTTTGGCTTATATATATATATTTTTTTTATCAAATACTGTACGGCAGTTCTTATTATGTAGCTATTTGTTTGACACACACACACACACACACACACACACACACACACACACACACACACACACACACACACACACACACACACACACACACACATTAATATGAAGTCTGTCATTGCAGAACGAAATACTTGATAATGTATTGATACCATTGGGCATTATTTTCAATAGTCAATTTCATTTACTACAAAAAGAGGAATAAAAAAAGAAAAAAGAAACTTAGCTCAGGAGAAAATATGAGAATAATTCAACCTGCAGTTTATCCCGGATTCCACCTTGAGACCACCGTAGTAAATATGTTAGTTTGTCTAAGAATAACAGTGTATTGACCTTTCGGTTCCGTCTATGTACTTCTTTTATGTGCTTCTGTCTACATCTAACTCTCCCAGTGTCCTTGATTCTCTTTGTATCCGTGTGACCTTGTGAAAGTGCCAGTACTCTGTCACATACCGACGGGGATGGGCATCAGAACCAAGGTCAGTGGAGTATATCAAACTGACCTTGATTTATACACAGAGGTTGGGCCACCGCACTGATGAATATTAATGTCGCTTGAATGTACACGTGACTAATGTGTGTGTGTGTGTGTGTGTGTGTGTGTGTGTGTGTGTGTGTATGCATGTGAATTTGGGAACTGATTGAGTCTCGTCATTCATTGGTGTTTTCTTTGATTTCAGTCTTTGTTTAGTTTCTTTTCATCAACTCAAAGTAAAAAAAAAAATTAAAAATCTTAAAATAGGTGGTAAGGTTTAGTGTTTTTATTTATTTGCTTTATTACTAATAGCAGGTATTGATAAGTGAAAGGAGACATTACGGGTGGGAATTTAAAGAGGACTAGTTAGCAGGTCTCAGGAATACTCTTTCTATAGATAGAAGATGAGCTGAAACATTTATTTTGTCCGAAATGCGATTAATTATTTATCGCTCCCTTACCGCGTGGAATACTTAGATGTTCCTAACACGACTCTAATCATGAATCATCGCTGTTCAAAGTGTAATTAAAGTCTGAATTTCAAGATATGGACATTAGTTGATTATGTTGATGATGTTAGGCGCTGTAATAGTGCATATATATATATATATATATATATATATATATATATATATATATATATATATATATATATATATATATATATATATATATATATATATATATATATATATATATATATATATATATATATATATATATATATATATATATATATATATATATATATATATATATATATATATATATATATATATATATATATAAATAAATGTGTGTGTGTGTGTGTGTGTGTGTGTGTGTGTGTGTGTGTGTGTGTGTGTGTGTGTGTGTGTGTGTGTGTGTGTGTGTGTGTGTGTGTGTGTGTGTGTGTGTGTGTGTGTGTGTGTGTGTGTGTGTGTGCGTGTGTGTGTGATATGAAGGAAACGTACACAAGTTCGACACGAATTTAGATGAAATCGCTGGTGATGCTGGTGCTATAAGTTAGTGGTCGTGGATCATGCATTCTGAGGAAGTGCCCCAGGAATGTGTGTAGACTGTAGAAGCGTACATATCTGTATAGTATAGATTAAATATGCACGTCATTTACTGGACATGTAACAGTTCTTTCATGGCGACCTTTGCTATCAGGTGACAGTGAATGGAAAATAATGGTGGATTGTGTTGGGATGCCAGCACAATGGTTGCGACGAGTCTAGCAATCCCTGTATCCTGTGTTCCCTAGAGTAGCTCCTGACGTTATAATGAAGCGCTCAGGAAAGGGACTGCCAGTTTTGTTTTCACTAGTGCGGTATCTGAGAGAGAATGTCTATGAATACGTTAGAACGGATAAACTAACAGCTGGTTAATCTCTATATAATTTACATTATAAATTCTCTATCTTCTATTTTTTTATTTCATATCGTGTTAGCTTTGTCATTTTACAATGTACGTTTCTGCCTCTCTGTCTGTGTGTCTGTCTACGTTGTAGATAATTATGTACAATATGCATCAATACCTTTAATAATTAGTCCACAATTATGGTAACAAATTAATTTGCTAATTGATATAATACTGAACATAGGTGGAGTAAACATTGTACAGACATGCAGTAATTTTGTGCACATGCAAAACCACGAGTCGCTAGAGTGAGATGTCTCTGTAGATGGGAAGCTGGCCAGACCCATCGGCCCGTAGCCAGCTGTGGGCCGGGCCGGGGATGCTCACGTGTTCACTAGCTTGATTTTGGTTGACTGAGATATTGAATTTACTTTGCATTTACTGTTCAAATATGCAAGTTTCTCTTACCTGTTCTGGTATTACTGTGCGTTCCTGGTATACCTGGCACCTGTGGACACCTGTTTAGCTAATTGACTCACCTGTTTTTCTTGCCGCGGAAGAGTTTGATTTTTGGAGTTTTGAGTTTAGGGACGGTGATTTTGGGCTTCTTAACGGTGGACAGACTCCATGAACTGATAGAACGGCGTAGCTGCTGCAGCTTGCCATCGGCCATGGCTGCGGCAGCAGAGCACACCCTCCCAACACCCGCAGCCGCTGCACTACCAGCGGTCGCTCCGCACTCAAACAAGGCCGCCAACCCACTGGCGACCTCCCAGTGTACGGTGCGGGATGCAGACGCCGCCCTGCGGGTCGCATGAACCCAAGGGCTATTCCTGGCTGGCTCGGGAGTCGGGGTGCCGCGTGTTGCCACCACTTCGGGCTGGCGGCGACCGCGAGCAGGTGTCAGGAGAAGAGTCCCACCCTTGCTGCTTATTTGCTCCCTGAAGGTGCCCGCCCATTCCCTGGCTGCCCTTGCCCGGGAGATGGTCACCCTGTAGATAGGGCCAGTGCGTCGAAAGGAGCGATGCAAAGTTGACGACGCTCGGGAGGCCAAGGAGCGTACGGAGGATCGGGATCTGACGGAACGATTCAGTGATGCTCGGGACCTGATGGAGTAGTGTCTCGGGTCATAGGACCTGGTGGAGCTGAATCTCATGTCACGTGATCTGGTAAATGTGGACCTGGATCCTGGTAACCTAATGGAACTGATCCTGGATGCTGGAGACCAGCCGTGCCAGGTGTCCCGAGATCTGAGTGGGGCATGTTTTCGAGTAGGCATGGTGGGCGTGGTGTCTTCTGTCGAGCAGCTGCCGTCATTTAAGGCTTTTGACCTTCCAAGAGAGTTTACCCAGTCCCGACGTTCCTCCTTGACAGGTGGACACGTGATGGTGTGCGTTCGGGGAAGCGTGGCCGGCGGCGCGTGGTGGAGGGTCAGGTCACGTCGAGGTGAGATGGCTGCTTCACCGGAGCCTGGCATGCCGACGTCCTGTGAACGACATCGAGGTTACACTTAGAAAAAAAAATTATTAGTTACAACATGGAGCCATTCTAAAGTGAAAGGGAAAGTATATATAGAACTTTGTATTTTTCGTTTGAGAATAATTCATTTTTGAAGATGCAAATTTAACTGAGGATGAGACCACATCGAAATAAAGTGTTTCATATGACGGACGTATAAAAAAAGACATCTGTCATATTGACAGGATGCTGTGGTTACCGGAGAATGACTTTCTCCAGCCATTGTTGTACTCGTTTGTTGTTTACATTTAACTGTTCACCTGGACATGACCTTGAGTGTGCCAGTAGAACATGACCCAGAAAATGTGTGTAGGGACTTGCTTTATAGGAACGTATGTATATCTTTCTCATAACTTTAGACAAGGTAATAGTTTCAGTCGTTGCTGTAATACATATATAACCAGTTGAGTTCCTTTTACCCACCCTGCTGTGACAACATAAACATAAACACACGTGGAAGCAGTTAAATGGTTGCCCAAGTTAGCTTGATGACATACATTTATATCCTTACCGTTAAAGTTATATCTACTTAAAAAAAAAAGAAAAAAATTTGTCTTTATCCAGATCCTCCTTTATGGAGCCATAACACCACGAGTAGATAAAACAAGGCGTGGGCCAAGAGCCTGTGACGGAGCCATGCGTTGAGTTGAGCTGCGGCACCGGAAGACCCTAACAGGAACTGAATTAAATCCCCTCTGGTGTTTCCGGCCGTGAGAGAGCGAATGCCCCAGGTGTCCGCAGCGTCACCGGAAAGTTGTGCGTGAAACAGTTGTAAATAAGGTGAGGTTATTTTGGCGATTTGAGTCATGGCATAAAGCGATGATTAGTAATGAGGATATGTTTGTGTGCCAAGCCAAAAGGGTTCAGCCGCCCCTGTTTTTATCGCGCTATGGTGTGTGTGTGTGTGTGTGTGTGTGTGTGTGTGTGTGTGTGTGTGTGTGTGTGTGTGTGTGTGTGTGTTTGCTCATCTTTTTGATCTTTGAGTAAATATAATTAAAGTATGAGGAGATTAGAAATGTTCATGAAATATATTATAGTGACATTAAGTTGAATAACTACTGTAATATCTGTACATGAAACTGTCAAGTGTGAAGTACTATGAAAAGTATGATGGTCACGTAATTTAATGATCATCTTTGCATTATAGTAACAGTTTTATTTTGCTCCAGTTTTATTATGAATATGAAAGAGGAAATAATACGCACGCACGCAACATTTCCCCTCTTTCCGCTTCATCGCACATAGTTACCAGGTAGATTAATGTCGCATTTTCCCTCCACCTATCCGGCAGTGCTTATTATGTTTCACCAATACTAATGATCCTCACTCGAGGTTCGTCTGCTAAATGTTAGTGTCGCTGGGGACTTTTGTTACATTTCTTCGTTCGGTCACACACACACACACACACACACACACACACACACACACACACACACACACACACACACACACACACACACACACACACACACACACACACGTGGTCAGCGAGAGTCAGTTGAGGATGAAAATGTTTTTGTTGTTGATTTACTAACGGAAGGGCAAGGCTGTGTGTGAAGAGACCGCACGAATGGAGCATCCCATAAAGTGTAAGAAAGAAAAAAAGAGAATAGCAAGAAATGATGAAATCATAGAAAATATGGTTACTTCACATTTATACTCAAATCAATATGATAGGAATGTTATTTTTGGTATATATAGGCGAATTAAAGAATATATTGAACATTTCAACAAAGCATCTTCCATCCTTCTAAGCAGTTATAGGCGGATGCAATGCGGCGTCACGGGTGGGGAGACCTAACGGAGGAGGAATGAGACAAAGGCAAGAGATGAGCTACTGTCGCGTTCCTCGGTGTTTGGGTGGGGCAGACGGAAACAGGCGAGCAATGGTGTTAGCGGGGCACCAACTCGCTAGGAAGGGCTGTGGTGTGAGGGGAGGACACGTGGCGCCGCGTTATGCAAGTCAAGTTACATGTTAGTTGTTAGCTGCGGTGATGCAATGTAAGGGCCTGGGTACAGAAAATTAATTGTGTCGTGAATGGTTCCTTTGTTTGTAAGATTGTAAAGATTTTGTGATGTAAGGGTGTTGTGTGCCGTTCGTAGGTTTTCGTTTCGTGTATCCTCTGATTTATGCTCTCCACTCACACAACTGTTGCTTGTTATTCAGCTGTTGATAATTGTTGATGCACGCATGTACAGTATAAGACGATAATCCAGTGGTTCTTAACCTAGGGGACGCGCTCTCCCTAGGGGACGTCACTAATTTCCAAAGGGGGGGGGGTCCTTGGGAAAAAGAGTGAATTTCTCAATTGTATTTGTCATTCTCTTAATGACAGCATGGTCATGTAACGAAGTTTATGAAAATGCAAAAGTATCGTCATTTTCTTTAAGTCTGGAAGGGAATTGTATACATAGATGTAAGGGGGCGTGAAAGTGGGGCGTGGTGGTAAAATGGTTAAGAATCATTGCGATGAGCTATTAGTAACTTGGAGAGACATTATAACATCATGGTGTGACTAGTAGGTAATGTATAATTAATTCGGTTTTCTAGGGTTGAAATAGACACATAACTGGTATAACGACACAGTGTAGCCAACGCTGTCTTCATAACAGTCATTACCACCATCATCATTTGTTCATCCTTTACGTTATTTTGTGTTCCTTTGTAGCGTGAGTATTGAGGACGTTCCCTTGACCCTACCGTGTGACGTATATAAAGCATGAACTGTAGCAAGAGTGTAGTGTGGAGGGGAACTCGAGTGGATGCTTCTGAAGGATGGGTGTTGTGTGCCTGGGAGGGGAGGAACCGAGGCGCCGAGCTGAGGGGCGGGGAGCAGATGGCATATGAATGGGACTTGTGTGAGGAGTTGAGAAGGCGAGGGAGAGGAGACTGTTGAGCATTTCGGAATGGGGAGGGGAGGTAGGAGGAGGCCAAGGAGGGGAGAGGATGGTTGAAAAAGAGAAAACGAGGTTTTAAAAGGGAGACTAAACTAGTTTTCTTGTACTATATTTCTATCTTTGTTTGTTTCATTGTCTCTCTCTCTCTCTCTCTCTCTCTCTCTCTCTCTCTCTCTCTCTCTCTCTCTCTCTCTCTCTCTCTCTCTCTCTCTCTCTCTCTCTCTCTCTCTCTCTCTCTCTCTCTCCACACAGTCCACACTTTCTCTAACAATAGGAACAGTGTTTTCTTTGATCAGGTGAGGTAACAGCCACAAGGAAAACTGACCTATCAGATCATGTGTAATTTATTGAGAAATTTTGCTATATTCCATGAGAGATGAGAGAGAGAGAGAGAGAGAGAGAGAGAGAGAGAGAGAGAGAGAGTGGTTTTTAATTCTTCACTTCACACACTACCTCACATGACGAAGGGAGGGAGGGACTGACTGACAGAGGTGGTGAAAAGAAAGATCCTGTCAGCATCCTAGATAACATACGTGGTGCAGTCCTGACTCATGGCTGCCTGTGGTGATGGAATTACACTCCTGACGATGATCAAGGCTATATGTGTGACGGTGGCGGAAGAGGAGACTGAGATGGATGGATATTTGAGCAAAAATTTTAAATGGAATGTGTGTGTGTGTGTGTGTGTGTGTGTGTGTGTGTGTGTGTGTGTGTGTGCGTGGCAACGTCAATGATGCTGTATGTATAGAGTAAATTAATTTATCAAGAATACATTGACATTCATTCGTTACTTTTAAACATCGACCCTTCGTTAGCTATCTCTCCCTATCAAAGCCACCCTGAAACAGACCTCCGTGAGTGTCAGGAGGTCAGTGTGATGAACAGCTCGCCTTATTTCGTAACGACAATGATCCGTTTTCCCTTCCCTTCCCATAAGTTAAAAGGTGAATTCATCACCTCCTTCCATAACGGACATGTCTCTACAAAGACACAGAGGCTGCCTTATTAGAAGCAGAAGTTCTGTTAAAGGTTTGAAGTAGACGGTGAGTGTGGGTGTGTGGAAGGGTGGGCGAGTACTAAGAATGAAGGTTGGTATAGGAGGAGGGACAGAGAGGTGTAATGCAGGGTGAAGAAGTTGAGAAGAGGAAGAGGGTAACAAAGTGGAGGAGGGATGGAGAGGTGTGAGGCAGGGTGAGGTAAGATGAGGAAGACACCACTTGAGGCTGATGCACCAGGTCACAGCTGCCCCCGGTGTGACATTACCGGTGGATCGACGGAGCTTCTTCCATCATTCACTTATTAAATTCTCTTAGACGAGTGGCTGGCGACAGATCCCTTGAAGAGGCCCAGCGGAGGTCAGGTTGTGACCAGCTCTCGCGGGTGACGTAAGACTAGACTAAACTAATAATTGGTGCCTCGTCAGCTGTGTTGGGCGGGGAGGATAAGGGTCGCCAGCCATCTATCACTTGTACAGCAAGTCTGTCGCTATGTGCTATTATTCCGTCATCCTTTATTTTTTTTTCTCCACCGAATTTCTTAAACTCGGTTGGTTTAAGGTCTAAGATACGTTTTCTTATCTACACAATTCAATAATATCCATACTTCGTCTTTATTTTATTTACGTGCTTATATCGCATTCCAGCACCAAGTAGATAAGCACACTTTACGTGACAATAACTGAACATCACAGAGAATGAGTTATGGTAATTTAATAGTTTCATACAAGTGAAAGTTCTTGAGAAGCCGCTGATTTGTTGTGGTACGGTACGTGTTCCGGGTGTGAAACGTAGAGTTAAGGGTCAGGGAGGGTCAGGGTAAGTTAGAGTCAGAAGAGGAGCGATGATACACTCGAGGCCTTCATCTGCCAAGCCCGTGGCTCCTCAGCTCCCATCTCTGTCGCGGCTCCGAGGCGGACCCTTGGCAGATACGGCAACATGTCCCTTTATCTCGGCATATTAATTTCTCTCTTTGACCTTTCGAGAGACCCTCTGGGGACCTTTAATACTGAGTTTATCGCATAGACGTCCTGTGGTGTTATGACGGTATCATACCGAGGTGTAGTAGAGTTCAGTGCCATCACATGCAGAATGCTGTGAGGATGAGAAGGTTGTGACGAGTCTTGAAGGGTGGATATATTTTTACCTTTTGTCCTCAATTGGCAGCATGACTATGAAGTGCCCGAGGATGACGGCGGAGTGGGTAATAAAAAGAGACGCGGCGACATCCAGCTCTGTGATGTAGCGAGATAAATCAGGCAGAAAACATCACAGGTTCGTCTTTTCTTGAAATGTATTGAGAAATCTTGAGAGGTAAAAATGAGAACGTGACGCAAGCAGTAGTGGTGAGGTCAGGGTTAAGGCTTAAAGTACCGAGTACTACCTCTTGATGCAATGCACTCCCAAGCCTCTGATCCAGACCTGCAGATATGAACCACCTCACTTTCTGGGTTAGTGTGTAAATGTTAAGGAAATAAATAAGTAAATAGCTGCGATTGTGCGTGGAGGCAGCGTGTGATGCGTGCAGAAGCAGGCCGACCATGTGAAGCAGTGATAGTGCGTCCAAGGGAATAGAGACGGATGTACAATAATGGCCTGTCATGTAGGAACCTTTTGGCTTTGTGATGTGAACCTCGGCGATTGTTGTCTCGTTCTAACAATTTGCTGTCCACAATGCGTTCACACAGCTTGCTTTGAGCTCCATGGCAGGACAGGTTTGCTTAGTCACGTAAGGAAGATTAATTAAAAGTTTACAGACAGAGGCACCGAGTTTTGGATGGTACTCTATGGTTGTGATGCTTAGAGATATTTGGACAATTTTTTTATGCTTATGTCAGTATACACTTATTATTATTTGCACTATTATCATTTTTGTTGTTATTGTTGTTATTGTTTTTGTTAATTTTGTTTTGTTAATTTTTTGTTGTTGCTGTTGTTATTTTACAATGGGAGCCAGGCACTTCTGAGCGATCTACCACAGCGACCACCCAGCTTCCCACATTCTCTTTATCGTGTGACCTTGTCCATCTTCACAGTTCTGTGACCTAGTTTTCCATGGGGTGGCAGGAGGGTGATACAGGCAACTGAATTTGTGTGAGAGATACACGTGGTCATTCGGGTATTACATAGTATGGGATAAGGAATGTGACTAATTCACAAAGTATATGCCATTCCCGTAATTCTATTTGGCAGTAGAGTGATTGTATACTGTATGAACATCCTGTATTGCAAGGAAACATTGCTCGCTTTCCTTCGCATCTCTTTGGCAGTAGGTCTATTTTATCTTTTCCTTTATTTGTTTAAATAACATTCTTTTTTTTGCTGTGATAAAAATAATGGTGTGGTAAATATTTTATCCTTTCAGATGTGATATATTAAACAATACAATAACTTGATCTTTATAAGGTATTTTATAGGAGACAAAAATGCAATAAATGTGTAATGTTTGGCAAAACTAATGAAATTACAATAATCATATTTTATTTCCTTTTTAATCTTGTTTCAGCACAATACAACTCACGTCGTTCCTTATGCATAGGATCAGGCACGCGGTTAATAAGAACTGTTTTCTGATAAAATAAAATCAGAATAACTGCATAAGTATTATTTTACTAGGGTCACAAGATTTTAGGTCGGATAGACCGACGTTCGGCACACTGAGTTGGAGCTACGCTTTTCAAGAATACATGTAACTGTTGCTCGATTGTGTCTCAAATCTTGTAAAAGGGAGTAAGGCTCGGATTTGGAAGTGTGATAGCCGCGCATTGTGGGGCGGACACCCATACAACTGTTACTTTCATGCTAACGTGACCACCTGTTGGACGTGAGAGGTGCCACTGTAACCTTGAGGCAGCGTGACACCGACCTGATGCGGGCAGAGGGGACAGGTTGTGTATAGCAACCAACAAACCCAGTGACAGGATCCTTGCTGTCTAGGAGAGCTGTCATGTTAAGCAGAGGGGCGTGTTCTCTCGAGACGTGGGGACGAGGGACGGGAACTAGTGAGGGAAGTCGATGGGTCATGGCAGTCGTAACTTTATCCACGCACTGCCTCTCTGCCTCTGCCCACACCACCACCGCCACCACCCACTTCCACCACGGCCACTATCGCCGCCGTTGCCACCATCGCTATTGCTACCATCGTCATTCATGTTGTCACTACTACTACTACTACTACTACTACTACTACTACTACTACTACTACTACTACTACTACTACTACTACTACTACTACTACTACTACTACTACTACTACTACTACTTCTTCTTCTTCTTCTTCTTCTTCTTCTTCTTCTTCTTCTTCTTCTTCTCTTCTTCTTCTTCTTCTTCTTCTTCTTCTTCTTCTTCTCTTCTTCTTCTTCTTCTTCTTCCACCACCACCACCACCACCACCACCACCACCACCACCACCACCACCACCACCACCACCACCACCACCACCACCACCACCACCACCACCACCACCACCACCACCACCACCACCACCACCACCACCACCACCACCACCACCACCACCACCACCACCACCACCACCACCACCACCACCTCACCACCTCTCCTTTTCTCCTCTCTTCCTCTCACCACCACCACCACCACCACCACCACCACCACCACCACCACCACCACCACCACCACCACCACCACCACCACCACCACCACCACCACCACCACCACCACCACCACTGCTGCTGCTGCCGCTGCTGCTTCTGCTGCTGCTGCTGCTGCTACTACCACTATTTCTTCTCTGACTACTACTACTATTTCTTCAACTACTACTACTTTTCAGCTACAACTACTACTTCAGCTACTACTACTACTACTACTACTACTACTACTACTACTACTACTACTACTACTACTACTACTACTACTACTACTACTACTACTACTACTACTACTACTACTACTACTGAGGCGGTGGCGTAGTGGATAAGGTAGTGAGCGTGGGATCGGACAGACGTTCTCGTGTAAGTTCGAATCCCACCACATAACACTTTGAAGCTATGCTATTTGTCGCGTGGTTTAAAGTTACTTACACCACCAACTCACTTACCTATATGTCACCATGATACCCAGGCTCTAGGTGGTTGCACCAAAGATGCGCTTGGGTGGTGATATAGGCCCTAATATGGGTACCACTATAAATAAAATTGCCTGCGCTATTAATGGCAGAAGCTTAACAGCGCTTCTCACATATACTCTTCAAGTATGCCTACAGGCTCTATAGGCCATAACATAAAAAAACAACAACATAAATCACAATTACTGTACCATTATTATATGCTTTTTTGTTTAATTTCATATGTTGATTCGTGTGTTAATGTGTACAAGCGACATGAAACAGTTCCAGCGTGGACAGATAGGGCATACAGCAGTACATGTTTGTGGCAATACCGTGCTACCCAGCGTCCTTCCTTCGATACAGAAGCATGTAGTGAAGAAGTGTTGTGATGCGTAGATATCAACGTGTGCTTGCATTCTCTATCATAAAGTCAACACTCCGACACTCAAAGAGTCAGGTCACAGACTGCACCATGATATAATTAATTTTGAAAGTATTAAGACGCATAATTAATAAACTGATATTGTGGGCACAAGGAGCTGTCTCTAGCACAGCAACAACTATCGTGGTGATCGTCGTTTGTGGGTTTGAAACATGTAACATTTTATCGATGATTTTACGATGTTTGTTGATGTTCGATGATGTTTGCCTGTGTTTACACTTTTATTCTTGTCAGTGTGTAAGGAATTAAGAAGATAATGCGATATATACTGGACGAGACTGAGTTAATAGCTCCACAAATTAGTAAGAAGCAACAAGTAGAGATGTTCACTGTCCCTCCTAGGAAGTGTATGTTGTGGAAAGAAACACAACACCCGCATTAACAGCAATACAACAGCAGAGAGAGTAGAATTAAGCCACGTGAGTCCACTCAGACTTATCGGACTGTGCCATTGTGTCGAGCCCGAGCCACAGCTCATGATTTAAAGACCCGTCGCCAAACTGATCCTTTTTATTCACTCTGGGCCGAGGCGCCATCCTTGAACCGTGGGGTGTTTAGGAGATGTCTCGTCTATTGCATTTATTTCTTTATCACTTTATAATGCCAATCTTTGTACTCTAATCAGGATGGTTAGGGGAAAACGGGGCACGTGCTGGACACAAGGAAAGTGTGTGTGTGTGTGTGTGTGTGTGTGTGTGTGTGTATATATATATATATATATATATATATATATATATATATATATATATATATATATATATATATATATATATATATATATATGTTTTGTAAAACTAAGAATTGTTAACGAAGGTATATCATAATGTCAGTTTAGAGAAAGGTGTTTGTCTCACCTGTCAGTCTGGGACGCTGCTGTGACAAGGAGGCTCTTGGTGGAGGTACTGTTTCTTGAGCTGCTCAGTGCTGAGGCTCTTGGGACGGGATTTCCCAGAAAACAAGCCAAAGAATCACAATGCTGTTATGCCACAAGGAACGCAGCTTCAATAGTCAGGTGTCATGTTCATACGCATTGCAGAGGTGTACGTGCCAAGAAGGGGCAGAGACAAGATGTCGGGGATATAAAACAGGATAATCTGGTTTTGTGCCTTCGTGCCGAATACAATTTTGCCATACAACTTTCACTTTGTTATTTTTATCACTATTTTCTTGCCAACCGGTGCCCTCGCTAACTTCGCTCCTCGCCGAGTCACAGCGGGAGCCACCACTGAGCGTTTGTGTAGAGTGCGCCCTTGGGTGACCTGCACCGCACAGCCCCGCAGCGTGACTGCCGGGCGGCCGGTGACGACTGACGAGTCTGGCCAGTGGCAGCCCTAACTCGGGGTAGGAATTGAGGGATATAAGATTACACAATAGTCAGTTGATCCTTAGTTTCTCCGCTCGTGCCCCACAGCTACTGCCTTCCTGCTCTGCCCTCTGCCAAAGGGCCGCGGAGAGGAATGGCACTAGTCAAGTAGTGCCATTATTTCATTGTTTTTTTTTTGTTATCTTTTTCCATTGAGTTTGGTTTTCATGTAATACTAATGCTAGCAGTGATTCTTTAAGCACTATTAAAGAAAATATCATTGTTACTGTGAATATGATAAAAAAAAAAATGTCCATAAATTAATTTGAGATACATTATGAAGGGTTTACATGTAACTTAAGCGTTTTAATTAAAACATACATTATGGTAACGTGTACTTACTGCTGAATTTAAAGACACGGGTACACGTGTGTGTGTGTGTGTGTGGGTGTGGGATGCACCCTGACGTCAGCTTGGAGGGTGGCAGGTGGTGGTGCCGCAAGACAGCTGTCCGGATGCGGAGTCCAGAGAGGTCTTGCAAGCTTGCGTTGGGCGACTGCAGTTTATTTAACAGTAGTGTATACTCTGCCATGGTTCAGTGTATTTTCACCAGTACATGTCATTACATTGCTTTAATTTTATCTTCAACTTCACGCAAGGCGGTGTTAAGAAACTGTAAACGAAGCACGAACAGTCACTTCCCTCTTGCATTAGCGGCAGCCTCTCTCCTTTCGCCCCACCCTTCTCGTCTATGCCGAAAGTCATTACGTTCTCTCAAAGGACCAATGAAGGTGTTTGAAAGAAGGCGTCGAGGTCACTGCTGGCCGTTACGGCGTACGACTGCATCAGATAAGCTTGTCCGCATGTCGCGGCCTGATGTATCAGCCCATCATTCTTAATAGAGCGCCATGGCTATTGCAAGTCAGGAGTCTTTGCGGGGTGTCGGGTCACCAGGCTGTTACTTAACGGCCGAATCGTGTCAAGTGAAAGACAATTTACGAGATCGCTTGCTATCAGCCACGACGCTCATAGAGACATGAACTCTTAGGACAAACCTGATAGTGTTACAAAAATATTGTCTTGTGACGTTTGGCTTTTATTCGAAGTTTATATTAGCCTTCATCTTAAAGAGGCCCATTCATCATCTTTGAGATGTTATGTATGAGCATCATAGTCTGCTGCATAGTTACTATAAATAATTTTCGAATCTTTTACGTTACAACGGAATAGTTTACTAAGAAAATAACGTCCTGAGTAACATAGGCAGAATTAAATCATCATAATTCACCGACACACAAGGCAGGAAGGATGTTAACTGGAGAATAATTTCGCTCACCACCAAAGCCCTTCATCCGGCGACCAGCTGTAAGGTGTTGCCCAAGTGTGCGTCTCATTGGCTGAATTACTCTGGGTCCCGTCAGGCCACCGATACCTGTTGTTGATGGTGGTGGTGGCCTACTTTGTGTCACGTGTCGCCGTGATGTGTTTGGCTGCATGGGGAAGGAGAGTGAGGAGGATGACGTATTAAGGAGAAGGAGTGTGTCTGTTAAAGATATTTGAATAGTGTTTTCCTGAAGGTGTCTATGAGGTGGAGACAGCGGGAGGGAAGTGATAGCAGGTGGTGGTGGTGGAAGGAGTGGAGGTGGCATATGTTCCGAGATGCTCATATTCTCGCTTTTGTCGTGTTGTGTCAGTCACTGTCTTTACTTGAACTGTTCCTAAAAACGTTATTACAGACACACAGTTGCTACGTTATAAATTTTACTTGTTAACTTTGTGACAGAGAGAGAGAGAGAGAGAGAGAGAGAGAGAGAGAGAGAGAGAGAGAGAGAGAGAGAGAGAGAGAGAGAGAGAGAGACTGTTGTACTGTTTACTGATATGAAATATTTTAGAATAATGCAACGCTAAGCAAACATTCTTCACTTTATTGATAAAGTCTAAAAATGTAAAATCACGATGAAATAATATAAGAAAAGGGGAAAAGTACAACAAACAGGATATTCCTCAAATTTCTTAATCCTGAGCCCTTAAAATTTGTTAGTTAACTCTTTCCGGCGTGGAAATTGATGTAAGGTCACAGAAGAAGCAGAGAGAGAGAGAGAGAGAGAGAGAGAGAGAGAGAGAGAGAGAGAGAGAGAGAGAGAGAGAGAGAGAGAGAGATGTAGAGTGAAACAAGGGCAAGGTATAAAGGGAGCGAGAGAGTGTGTAGCTTTGGAGCGTAGCAGGGTGTGCGCAGCGTGGGGTAGGTGCAGCAGGGGTTTGGATGGCAGGGTGGTGAAGGCAAGGACACAGAACGACGCTTGGTGTTGGCTGGGAAGAGGCTCAGGCAATGAGTAACTTGTTCTCCTCGTTAACCAAAACCCCTTCCCCCACACCCCCTTTCCTCCTCCCCTTCCTTCCCCTCCTCCTCCTCCTCCTCCTCCTCCTCCTCCTCCTCCTCCTCCTCCTCCTCCTCCTCCTCCTCCTCCTCCTCCTCCTCCTCCTGAGCCTTTCCCATCCTTCTGTCCTTCACTGTTTCTGTTCTTCCTGATTCCGTCTTTTTATTTATTTTTTTTTTCTCTACAGGATCTCATTCAAGTGTATATATATTTTTTTAGAATGCAGAAGAAATGTGTAACCTGTTTCCCTGGTATGGCCACTCGACAGGGCTGCGGGATTATCAGTGTCTCTCAGGATTGGTGCACGCGTCTGCAAACTCACGTCGCTTGACTGTCTCTTAACTTTCCACGCACTACACAATGAGAGACACCAAGAGCAGCACGGCAGCCTCGCGCGTCTTGCTTGGCTCAGCGACGCGGTTGGAGGCCGAGGAGTGTGGCTGATGTGGCTTGAAAGACTACACTCCTTAGGAAATTAGACATCACCGGAGAAATTCATCACCGCCACTGTTTCTGAGTGCCATTTTGTGCTTGTTCGTCCTTTATAGACACTCAGACACTGGTGACTGTAGTGCAGGCAAGGGGCAACACTAGTTATGTGAGAATGTGACATTGTAGGGGGAGTATGGTGGTGTACTTATATGACGAAGTGGAGTAGCAAAAGACAGAACATGGCTACTGTATCAATTAGAGAACCAGGAAAACATTACAATTATACAAAAAATGATCGTTATTGACTTGAGAATATTTCCATCTCGTACACAAAGAAAGAAAACACTAATGACGTATAAAGGAGTGGTACACCCTGACCAAGAGTAACTAAACAATCTGCCCTCTTCCCGAGGATGACAGTCACACGCAAACCCATTACGTCAACCGCCCTCTCCCATGTTTTGTAAGTTTTTTGCGCTGTGGAACAATTTAACTCGTAACTGCTGTTAGTCATGATTACAGTAGGTGCTGCTGCTGGTACACTTCGTTCTCAAGTCGCTGTACAATGCTCGGCAAGGTTTCCTAGCTTCAACATTGGTAAAGTTATGGACGAGGAAGCAAACCACTATGAGAGGGAAAAGGGATCCTGCCAACACTTGTGACTGACCGCCCTCCCTCCAATACAGTTCTGCGAAATTACTACAGTGCCTTGATTGTGTAAGTGGCGAGCTAGAGATGACTTAACGGGAACACAATGATGGTTGGACGCAGCTCACCAAGAGGTCATACTTGTCAATTGGTTGGTTAACCGATTACTTTGCAGCTTTGTAAGGTCATAGCGATAGCGGTGGCCGCTTTCCAGATACTGGTGGAGGCACTTTTCAAGAATTTGGATAAGAACTTTGACAGTGATGATAAGTAGGCAGGGGAGACAATAGCAGGGAGAAAGAGACCATTATACGACAAAAAAAAAAAATCGTCCTGTGATATGACTACTGGTTGGGGAAAGAAAAGTGCAGTATTTGTGCTGTTAACATTCGTAATAGTGATGGTGGGAGTGGAGGTAATACCGGGCACGAAGTTTGCTATTCGAGGAGTGAGGAATTGGAGGCAGGTGAGGATAATCATAATCCATTCCGTCCTCTCTTGCCCTGCCAATCTTCCATGTCTCCCCATCCGTGACCACACACGCGATAGCCAGCTGAGAGATTATGATGGTGATAGTGGTGGAGTTGCTGCCCGACTGACGACCTCCTTCCTCAAAAGTATAAACATGCAACATCAAGTATATAAGGAGCTAAAAATATGCGACACAAATACACACTAATGTACTCCACTCTGCTAACGTGAAAGACAAACGAGGCATATAGGAAGACGAATCCTTTCTGTTATATATTTTTTAAAGGGAAGCGAATATGTAAGGGGAGAATCCTTTATCATCCAATTAATGTGAGGCTTAGGGTGTATAGAGGGTCGGAAGGGAGGAAGAGGCGGTCTGAGTGACGGTTGGTGGGTGACGGATGAGGGATTGAGAGTGAAGGGAGTGAAGGGAGGCAGGGGAAGAGGAAGGATGGATATCAAAAGTGTCAAGCAGCGGATGTACGTATTACTGGTATCTTTATGTCCCTTTTTTCCTCGTTGAATTTCATTTGTAAGACGTTCTTCTCGAGGAATCATTAAGCTCTTCGGGTGTACGGGAAAAGACACACACAATCATATTCTGCACCTCCAATGCTTTCAAAAGACTCTAGCTGAAATTACATTTGTTTTTCAGTATGTTTCTATAGGTCCTAGTGACATATTTACAAGATATTTACGTTATTGAAGGAAGAAACACTTGAAAACCAGACTGTTTTATTTCTGTGACCTTTGGAAATTGTTGTTCGTGGCGAGAGCACAAAACATTTCTGAATACGGGCCTTACAGTGGCGTGGTAGCGGAACGCAGTCAACTTCAGGAATTCTTTGTGATTCAACCTGCTGTTTGATCTTTCTTGTTTTCCTTTCTTTAGTACTATTGTTCTTTCTTGTGTGTGTGTGTGTGTGTGTGTGTGTGTGTGTGTGTGTGTGTGTGTGTGTGTGTGTGTGTGTGTGTGTGTGTGTGTGTGTGTAATTCACCACGGTCGCCTCTTGGTCACCCAGCCAGTCTTCCCCATTACGGAGCGAGCTCAGAGCTCATAGACCGATCTTCGGGTAGGAATGAGATCACAACACACGCTCCACACACCGGGAAAGCGAAGCCACAACCCCTCGAGTTACATCCCGTACCTATTTACTGCTAGGTGAACAGGGGCTACACATGAAGAGGCTTGCCCTTTTGCCTCACCGCTTTCCGGGACTCGAATCCGGATCCTCTCGATTGTGAGTCGAGCGTGCTAACCACAACACTACGCGGTGTGTGTGTGTGTGTGTGTGTGTGTGTGTGTGTGTGTGTGTGTGTGTGTGTGTGTGTGTGTGTGTGCGCGCGCGCGCGCGTGCGTGTGCGTGCCTGCGTGCGTGGGTGCGTACGGGGATACAAGTATGTGCAGGTTGAGTACAAACACAAAGAGAAGAAGACAAAACGCGCGTGCGCGCGATCGAACACACACACACACAAAGGAAATACAAAAGACAAAGAAAACAAAGAAAAAGGGAACATAGAAAAAATGTTGACGATTTTTGTTTAATGTACAGAGGAATATACATGCACGTTTGTTGTTGCTAGTGGTGGTGGTGGCGGTTGTGGTGGTGGTGGTAATGGCGAATGTACTGTTCTCACTAATGGTTATTATGCCTGTGTTTTCTCCATTTTGCTTGCATGCTAAACATCCTAAGTCTGTACAGCTATTGCCATTGAAGGCGGAAATCCATTAATATAGATTCTTAGAGCAAGTTTCCTGTCTCCATCTGCTCCTTTCTCTCTCCTCTTCCTCCGCGCTACCATAATCCAGTTTATCCAATATCCGAATGTCCTCCATTCTTCCTACTTCTTTTCGTCTCCCTGTGTCTCTTTCTCAGCAATTCTCTCTCTCTCTCTCTCTCTCTCTCTCTCTCTCTCTCTCTCTCTCTCTGGGTCTGTAACTCCAGCTCTCCCTCTCCGCTAACTCTATCATGGTCAGTTTTAGCTTATCCCTAATTACGGTCAACTGGTGTGTGTGAGTGTGTGTGTGTGTGTGTGAGACAGAAAGAGAGAGAGAGAGAGAGAGAGAGAGAGAGAGAGAGAGAGAGAGAGAGAGAGAGAGAGAGAGAGCAAGCAATATTACTTAAGTTTGAAAGAGTTCTTTGTCTAAAATTTTATATTTTAATTGAGTTTTCTTTGTCTTGGTTCATCATTACTTAAATCAAGATGTAAATGGTTACAAACTTCATGCTTAAGAAATCTTGAAAAATTATATCAATAAGAAATGACTTATCTATCTATCTATCTATCTATCTATCTATCTGTCTATCTATCAATCTATCAATCTCTCTCTCTCTCTCTCTCTCTCTCTCTCTCTCTCTCTCTCTCTCTCTCTCTCTCTCTCTCTCTCTCTCTCTCTCTCTCTCTCTCTCTCTCTCTCTCTCTCTATATATATATATATATATATATATATATATATATATATTGGTTTATTTTGTCAATTTCCGGGTTTTCATTGGTATTGCTTTCAAATGCCATATATATATATATATATATATATATATATATATATATATATATATATATATATATATATATATATATATATGATTTAGTTTGTATTGATGCATTGTTTTCTTCATTAAAGAGGTAGAATTTTGTACAAACTACCGTTGTTATCTCTTTGAAAAAGACCCCATAAATTTCGTTAGAGAAAGGGTGGAGTGAAAATAGCAGTGAAAAATATAATAAAAATGTCGAAATGGAACACCAAAACCTTTAACAATGCGTTACTCGGTTATAGTTTAAATGGTAAAAAAAATAAACACACACACACACACACACACACACACACACACACACACACACACACACACACACACACACACACACACACACACACACACACACACACACACACACACACACACACTGCCTTTCCTATTCTCACGTCCTTTTAAATAGACGATCTTGTTGCCCAGGGCATACCCAAGGTCGTAGATACTTGTATTACGTTAAAGGATCTTACCATTTATGAACTTTATTTGTACTTGTTGTTTGTTTGTTTGTCCACATTGTATTGATTCAAGTTTATTTTTGTTGCTGTGACATCTTGATGGTTTGTAAGCTCATGTGATTAATTTTTTTGTGTCAATGGGACAGTTTTGTTTTAGTTTATCCTTGTGTGTGTGTGTGTGTGTGTATTCACCACTGTCGTCTGCTGGTCAAGCAACCAGCTTTCCCCATTACGGAGCGAACTCAGAGTTCATAGACCGATCTTCGGGTTGGACTGAGACCATAACACACTCCACACACCGGGAAAGCGAGACCACAACCCCTCGAGTTACATCCCGTACCTATTTACTGCTAGGTGAACAGGGGCTACTCATTAAGACGCTTGCCCATTTGCCTCGCCGCTTTCCTGGACTCGAACCCGGACCCTCTCGGTTGTGAGCCGAGCGTGCTAACAACTACACTACGCGGTGTGTGTGTTTGTGTGTCTGTGGGTTTGTCTTTATTGCATTGTGTACGGTCGTCTTTGTGTTCTTAATATGTGTGTGTGTGTGTGTGTGTGTGTGTGTGTGTGTGTGTGTGTGTGTGTGTGTGTGTGTGTGTGTGTGTGTGTTTCACTGTTTGATCTGCTGCAGTCTCTGACGAGACAGCCAGACGTTACCCTACGGAACGAGCTCAGAGCTCATTATTTCCGATCTTCGGATAGGCCTGAGACCAGGCACACACCACACACCGGGATAACAAGGTCACAGCTCCTCGATTTACATCCCGTACCTACTCACTGCTAGGTGAACAGGGGCTACACGTGAAAGGAGACACACCCAAATATCTCTTCCACCCGGCCGGTCCTCTCTGGCTTGTGAAGCCAGCGCTTTAACCACTGAGCTACCGGGCGTGTGTCTGTGTGTCCGTGTGAGTGTTTGCATAGATCGATGCCTTGTGTACGGTCGTCTTTGTGCTCTTAACGTGTGTGTGTGTGTGTGTGTGTGTGTGTGTGTGTGTGTGTGTGTGTGTGTGTGTGTGTGTGTGTACGAGGGTGCGTTTGGGTGCTTGTACGTGCGCGCGCATTTTACCCAGAACGATTTAATATATTATGAAAAAAAAGTTCACGCAGAAGTAAACATCACCAAGTGTTCTTTATTTGCATGTGAGTGTCCGGATGGTGATCAACCCGCGTCGCACTCCTTCGGCATTTTTAATTACCGCTGAACATAAATAAGTAAATGAAGAGAGTGATATGTCAGTAGGCAGCCAACATATTAACTGCACGTGGTGAGTGTTCAGGACGTCAACGCAGCATATTAAGAAACTCTGCCACTCATCACAACAACAGAGCCTCAAGTGAAGACACATGAAAGATAAGGATGCTGAGTCAAAATGGCGTGTATATGTTCTCTCCGGGAACCACGAATATCATTTAACACTTGCATTATTACTTACTGCGATCTTTGCACTTAGTGAATTTGATGTACGTTGTGGAAAGTATGTGCACGACAGTAATAGAGAGTTTTAGGGTCATATTCTAGGAAATTTCTGTTTCGTATCTCCACTACTTTCAAAAGTCTTTAGTAGAAATTTGTTCGTAGGGATGCTTATATGCTTTTAGTGCAAGAATAACAAGATTTTTACATTATTAGCTATTCTTAACCCGGCTAATGATCCCTGCGTAAAGCCTCTCTGGGCACTGATCTTAGTACCACTGTTGGTTGGGGTGGTTCTCCTGAAACCATGAATATCATAAGGTGGTGTTAGGCAATAGGAGGTGTGTATGCCATTAACGTGAGTATGAGTGTGTCGGTGGCGTCGTTGGCACTATACAGATGATTGGGTTAACGGTTTTATGGTGTAAACAGCTTAATACGTCACGCTCCCACTGGCAGTCTTTGTGTGCCGGCGCTCCTCCTATAGTGACACCCAGACCACAGCTTGCTGACATGTTCTTAGTAAGCTGTATCTCTTATTATTTATTTATTTTTTCTGATAAAAATGAAAGAAATATGGCTTACAATATAATGATGATTTTGATCACGGCGACCATAGGAAATAATAATGATAATACCGACATAATAATAATGATAGTAATACATAAATGATAATAATAATAATAATAATAATAATAATAATAATAATAATAATAATAATGATGATGATGATAATAATAATAATGATATAGCAGTATTCAAGTATTGGTAAGAATCATTAATAATAATCATGAATAATTTCACCTCAGTATTACTTGACTGTCGCTTCTCTGTCTGTCATACTCCCTAAATAATTTATTAGTCACTGTGTGTGTGTGTGTGTGTGTGTGTGTGTGTGTGTGTGTGTGTGTGTGTGTGTGTGTGTGTGTGTGTGTGTGTGTGTGTTGTGATTATAATATTGTATTTATTCCTTTATTGTTAATGAGTATACCGCAAAGATTGTGATATTTGTAGATATGATTTATATTTACTCATTTATTTACTCATATATTTATATGCATGTATGTATGTATGTATGTATCCATACGTGTATACTTACACGAATTGCTTACTTACTATTTTCTTTTTTCTTTGTTCTTTCTTTTCTTTCTTTTCTTCATATGCTTATTTGTTCATCTATTTCTATGTTTGTTTGCTTGTTTTCAATATTTTCTTAACAAATTCCTACAAACATTCAGCAACGCTTCATTTCACATGGTACAAGCTCTTCTGACGCATTGTGAGTGTATACTTTGAATCACCATGTTGATTTAGGTTCAGACCCTCACTATGCCTCATGTGTCAGGAATACTTAACCAGGTTTGTCCACTTCTCGTTAATATTGGATCGTCGCTCATAATCTCCACTGAGTCACGTGTTTGTTAGTTATGATAGCACAGTTCGATATGGATCCTGGGGTAACTATAACATCAACTAGTATGTCATGTAAATATATCTTTATCTTCGTAATCTTCAATGGCAATACAAAATTTATGCATCTGTCTAAATTTCACCTAAGTTAATTACAAAACTTTTCTTTGTAAGATTTCCTCATCCTTACTAATTTGACTTGTACAAAACAAAAAGATGAAGAAAGAAAAGAAAACCTAACTTAGCGTAACTCATAACAGTAAAAGATTTTGGACGGATATGAAATTTTTGTAGGGAAAATTAATCATGAGGAAACATTATGATATACGAGTTTTAATGTGCCTGTTTTGAGCTATTACTTCTAAGAAAAAAAAAAAAAAATATATATATATATATATATATATATATATATATATATATATATATATATATATATATATATATATATATATATATATATATATATATATATATATATATATATATATATATATATATATATATATATATATATATATATATATATATATATATATATATATATATATATATATATATATATATATATATATATATATATATATATATATATATATATATATATATATATATATATATATATATATATATATATATATATATATATATATATATATATATATATATATATATATATATATATATATATATATATATATATATATATATATATATATATATATATATATATATATATATATATATATATATATATATATATATATATATATATATATATATATATATATATATATATATATATATATATATATATATATATATATATATATATATATATATATATATATATATATATATATATATATATATATATATATATATATATATATATATATATATATATATATATATATATATATATATATATATATATATATATATATATATATATATATATATATATATATATATATATATATATATATATATATATATATATATATATATATATATATATATATATATATATATATATATATATATATATATATATATATATATATACACACGATATATATATATATATATATATATATATATATATATATATATATATATATATATATATATATATATATATATATAAATGGATGTTTTCCATTAGTTTTTGATCTGAAGTAAGAGAAACTGTTGCTCACGAGAGAAGTACAGCAGAATATTAAAACTGGAAGTATAATTTGGACGAGTTTTCTGAGATAAATTGAAATGATGCTCCTCCTCCATCTACACTTTCTTGAAACGGTTACCGTTACCGAACCTTAAATCCTGCCTCCTCCTCCTCCTCCTCCTCCTCCTCTCTTGAGTGAAGCCTCCCGAAGTTAAGACAGGTCTCGGAGGAAGGAGTGACGTACCGTGAGCCTCCCGTCACCCATCGTTTCCCCACATATTCTCTCTCTCTCTCTCTCTCTCTCTCTCTCTCTCTCTCTCTCTCTCTCTCTCTCTCTCTCTCTCTCTCTCTCTCTCTCTCTCTCTCTCTCTCTCTCTCTCTCTCTGACGGCCGGACGTAAGAGAGAAATAAAGCAAATAGACAACACACACACACACACACACACACACACACACATATATATATATATATATATATATATATATATATATATATATATATATATATATATATATATATATATATATATATATATATAGTTGTAGCAAACTCAGTCCTCAAAACATAGCACACGTATAACCACTATCAGGGGCTGAGGTAGTGATGGTGGTGGTGGTGGTGGTGGTGGTAGTAGTAGTAGTAGTAGTAGTAGTAGTAGTAGTAGTAGTAGTAGTAGTAGTAGTAGTAGTGGTGTTGGTGGTGCTGATGGTGGTAATAGTAGTAGGATTAGAAGTAGTAGCGCAGCAGCAACAATGATAATAATAATAATAGCAGTAGTGGTGGTGGTGATTGATAGATTGCACACACACACACACACACACACACACACACACACACACACACACACACACACACACACACACACACACACACACACACACACACACACACACACACACACACACACACACACACACACACACACACACACACACACACACACACACACACACACACACACACACACACACACACACACACACACACACACTTGAAAAACAGTCACACACGTCACATTTACTAAACCTTCATCATACCTGCACATATTTTGAAAATGTTTAAAGACACTCCATATATTAATTATAATATTGTTTAATTACTGTATGTTGCAGAATTGAAGGGGACACTAAACTAAATATTTTCCTGTTCTGACCCATAGTAACATTACATAAACACTTGTTCTTTGAAGTTTGTTTTATTTAGAACTGAATAGCTAGTGTTCCAGGCTTTGTTATGTCGTCAGTTAAAGAAAGTAATCATATTATAGGGTTGATTCGTTGTCTTTTATCAGTTAAAAAGAAATACATGCAAACACATTGGTTGTGCTTGCTTGATGGTTGTCATATTAAGAAACAAGCGTAGAGTAACAAGCTGTAGCTTGGTTAAGTCATTCCTTATTAAAATGTCATATTATAGTTAATGTGCGCGTTAACACTGAGGAACCAGCAGGATTTACTTCACTTAATAACTAATTTTATCATTCTTATTAGAACGAATATAAGTATAGGACAAGTTGTACTACCCATCTATGGAGTAGTATGAATACCACTCAGATGGCAAACTTTCTTTTTAATTGATATGCTAGTTAATAAAGCGACTGAGGCTACGCTGAGACTGCGGTACCATGGTGCTAACCTCCTCTCTCCCACTCCCAGTACTCCACAGTCTTTCGTTACGGTAGGAGGTGTGTATGTTAACAGGTACAACTACATTTAAAAGGCTCCGGTTGATTTGTCACGGTATTTTAAGAGTGTTTTTTGCGATTCTAATGACATATTAGCAAGATTTCTACACTCAAACGGCTGTCATTGAAGTGACTTGTACGGGATTTTATAAGTGTTTTTAAGGTTCTGATGACAATAACAAGACTGCGTTGATGTTTCCACGTCTTCAATTCATCTTATTACTGGACTAAGCCACGAAACCAAATCACAGAAGCAGGACTACGTTATCAAAGTGAATGTTTATTTAAGGCGAGCTACAGCCAAGGGATAACTCGGGACAAAACCATCAAATGCCTTTCGGGCCATTTTCAAATGTTTTTATGTGAGGTAGAGGGGGGGGGTCCACCCGACAACAGACCCCGCCGCCATCCTTTATCTCTCATTTTTCAGCCATTTCCTAACATATCTCTCAATATTAGGTCTGTCTTGCTATACCATGCAACCGCGTTCCTAAGCTTTCATATCTGCTATTGGGACACAGCCGCCATGGCCAGGTTTAAGTTTGGTGAAGGTTAAATGAGGTACAAGGAGGCGGAGTCGATCCCTCCACAGCCCCGCCGCCGTCTTGGATATGCCTAACCCAGCCTGCCCAGAATCCAGGATTATTTTCCTTATTCCTAGACAATTAATTTGGACTGAGTAGATTTGATGCTTTCTTCAAGTATTTCGCTGTGTTTGAAGTGTTTTCTATAAGTTTGTGGGACGCAGCATGTTGTTGTTGGCGTTGTTTTTAAGGTTATATAAAAGTGTTTTTGGCGCCAAATTTTCAGGAACGTTCAACGAAAGTTTTTGTTTGAGCTAGTATCAAGTTATTATTGTTTAAAAAAAAAAATAGTTGATGTGTTTTAAAGTGTTTCACCTGCTTAGTCAGTGGGATTAGTGGAGAGTAGAATGATTTTCTAACGGTGTTAATGTTTCAATAATAGTTTTGTTGGTACCCTTGTGAATAATTTATTTCTGGGTCTAACTCTTTCAAAGGTGTTGGAAAAGACTGTTCATACATTTTAAAGTGTGTTTCGTTCCTTTAAAGTGAGAATAGTCAGTCATTTGAACTTTTTAAGGGTGGGTCATGGTTCCAACTATTTATTTGTAGTTCTTTAGAAAAATCTTTAATATTACTGGGATTTGGAATTTCTTTGTATTTTTTATATATATCAGTTAAAGTATGTGCCAAGTCAGAATATGTAAAGCATTCAGGTCTTGCGGTGTTTTTCTGAGAGGTAATTTTCAAAATTATTTTGTAACGTATATTATAAGCTTGCCAGGCCAGGCCAGGGCTGTAAAGTCATCAGACCACCGTGCCAGGCCGTGACGTCATCAGCCCATCGGGCAGGGCCGCAACCCCACTGTGGCGGGAGCCTCCCAGATGTCTTCCCTTCCTGCCTCTCTTCGTCCATATCTAGCATGATTTACTGTGTGTGTGTGTGTGTGTGTGTGTGTGTGTGTGTGTGTGTGTGTGTGTGTGTGTGTGTGTGTGTGTATGTGTGTGTGTGTATTTGTGTGTTGGTCTGTTTTTCACTTGATATATGGTGATGGTGTGTGTCAGTTGGCCTGGTTTTCATATGACATAAGATGATTGTGTGTAATTCACCTCGGTTGCCTGCTGGTCACCCAGCTAGTCTTCCCCATTACGGAGCGAGCTCAGAGCTCATAAACCGATCTTCGGGTAGGACTGAGACCACATCACATACAACACACACCGGGAAAGCGAGGCCACAACCCCTCGAGTTACATCCCGTACCTATTTACTGCTAGGTGAACAGGGGCCAAACATTTGCCCATTTGCCTTGCCGCTTACCGGGACTCGAACCCGGCCCTCTCGATTGTGAGTCAAGCGTGCTAACCACTGCTACATTACGGCGTGTGTGTGTGTGTGTGTGTGTGTGTGTGTGTGTGTGTGTGTGTGTGTGTGTGTGTGTGTGTGTGTGACCTGTTTTCCATTGGGCATAACACATAAAGCGTTTTTTTTTTTTTTTTTTTTTTTTTTTGTGTGTGTGTGTGTGTTGCCCTATTTTTCGTTTTATAGATGGTGATACTATGTGTGTGTGTGTGTGTGTGTGTGTGTGTGTGTGTGTGCTGCTGACGGGAAGACAAGGTAGGGCACTGACGCCATCACTCGTGGCTCGAGTCTACCCTGGCTCATCCACTCTCTGAAACACTTCTGCAGCGCCTCCTCTACTTTCAAAAGACTCTAGGACTACAGTAACACACGATCTTCTGATGTTATGGCCTAGTGCCATATTCTTGATACACACAGCAGTGTGTAGTGTTCATTTGGTCCGAGTATATATATATATATATATATATATATATATATATATATATATATATATATATATATATATATATATATATATATATATATACTTTAAGGGGTTATTGTGGTTTTTTTTAATATTGTGTTACCTCTGGGAAGGCAAACTGGAAGTCCGCTTGCCTTCCCGAGCGACAAAAATACTAGCTTCGCCACTGATACACACATACACACACACACGCACACACAAACAACGCACTGCACACACACGCACACACGCGCACACTGCACACACACACACACACACACACACACACACACACACACACACACACACACACACACACACACACACACACACACACACACACACACACACACACACACACACACACACACACACACACACGAGAGAGAGAGAGAGAGAGAGAGAGAGAGAGAGAGAGAGAGAGAGAGAGAGAGAGAGAGAGCGAGAGCTCAAATACTCCGATATCATCATTAGGTGTCGTCAGTGAATGACAACAGACTGTTATGATGAAGCGTCTCTCCTAGTGAGTGTATGTGTCCCTCTCTATGTTGCTGCTTTTGAATGCAGTGCTGCAGAGGGCATAGCGTTGCATTATGCCACTGATATTAGGAGGCCTTTTCCACTTCTGAATATCATCGTTAGAGAAATTGTATGTTTCTTTAGTTAGTCTTGTCTGCCCATGACCCCCACGACATTACTCCGTTATACCTCATATATGCACCAACCAAGGAGTTTAGTCAAGCAAGATACATAAATTGTTGAATGAAGTAATGGAATAGATAAATAAAGATAAAAAATGAATAAATAATATAGATGTTTCGGCCAAATGTTGTTTTCAAAAAAAGGAAATTAAGAAGATCCTAGAAAGAAGCCAGTGTACTTTAATTTTATCAGACGAATCAAGTGAGAGTAACTTTTATACTATCGTGTGCTAAAATGTTCATAGTTCTTTTCATATCCCAACTTGAAAATGTAAGATAATGACCATCATGATGTTCGAAAATATCACCTTCACTTCTAATCGAATTCTCCTATACATAAAAGTCACATTTCGCTGCCTTTCCTCCTTTCACCTTCTTTAACCACATAGTCTATTTGGTAATTTAATCCTATCCCAATTTTCCCAGAAAGAATTTGTATTCCCAAAATTTCTTGCTACATTATTGGATGTGTGAATAAGGGCCATGCCTCTTTGGTGTGTGATGAAAGGCTACTTGTTCTGTGCAGATGATGGCTTGTGTGTCGAGGTGGCATGTGCACGTCACATTGTTCCAGTGATGATCGGCCGCAGTCAAGTTATTTAGAAAGGCTTTTGAGTGTATAGTCTCTAGTTCTTGATATTACTATGGCTGTTCACGAATTGAATTATACAGGCTTTTACTTTCCTGCATAAAGAAAAAAAAAATCACCCTGTTAATGCAGTTTTAATTATGTAGTGAATAACGAAACAGTGTTGAGGAAGATTTGAAGTGAGGTTCTTCTAATTCAGATATAAAGCGTTCGTAATGGAATATTCTCGTAACTTTTTCCAGCAAGAACACTGGGTCTGTGTGGAGCAGTGAAGAGTTAGTTTATCACTTCAAGCTTTGTTTAGCAATTATATATTTAATTATATTCATCGAATGTCTGAGAATTTCTAGAACTCATTAAAACGAACCTTGCATTCTCTCTCTCTCTCTCTCTCTCTCTCTCTCTCTCTCTCTCTCTCTCTCTCTCTCTCTCTCTCTCTCTCTCTCTCTCTCTCTCTCTCTCTCTCTCTCTCTCTCTCTCTCTCTCTCTCTCTCTCTCTCTCTCTCTCTCTCGACACACACACACACACACACACACACACACACACACACACACACACACACACACACACACACACACACACACACACACACACACACACACACACACACACACACACACACACACACACACACACACACACACACACACACACACACACACACACACACACACACACACACACACACACACACACACACACACACACACACACACACACACACACACACACACACACACACACACACACACACACACACACACACACACACACACACACACACACACACACACACACACACACACACACACACACACACACACACACACACACACACACACACACACACACACACACACACACACACACACACACACACACACACACACACACACACACACACACACACACACACACACACACACACACACACACACACACACACACACACACACACACACACACACACACACACACACACACACACACACACACACACACACACACACGAGAGAGAGAGAGAGAGATAGTAGTTTAGTTTACCCTATATTGTAAAAGAAAATCAAGACAGAGAAAGTAACTTTTAAGGGGTGACTTCATTTTTCATTTTGAGAACTAACAATGGAAACCATCTTACACAGGGAAAAGAAGAGAAGATCTGAGACGTAGAGTAAAGACAATAACCGCAATAAGAATAAGATAAACGCGTAGTGCATAAAGGTAAAACAAAATGATATGATGGAAAACAAATCGTCACGTCAGGCTGGTTATTTAAAAGCCGTGTTATGTCCTGGAGGCGCCTCAGCTTCACACCTTTCAAGAACAAGGTAAAGAGTGTCAAGGAAGGCAGGAGCTGCGGTCCTGCCTTCCTTGACACTCTTACACTTTCAAAAAGGCCTGGGTTTCAAGACCCAACTCTAGTAGGGCTCCTACAAGCCCATCCAGCCATCGTGCTGGTAAAAATAAAACAACAACAACCTTTCAAAAACAATCTGACGTAGTGATTTTCATTCTCTAAAACAGTTACAAATAGTTTCCCATTCTCTAAAACAGTTCCAAATAGTCTCCCTCACCGAATATCACAGGTTTAACCCCTTCAGTACCGGGACACATTTTTACCTTGAGATTTGCATACGATTAGACCATTTTATTGTCATTAGGAAGGCTCTATGGAGGTCAGAAGATTAATGGCCACACTCTTCACTGTTCTAATCCCCCTTTTAAGTTTTTGAATCTGCATAGAATCAGCAAATAGTAAACAAAATGAATATGGAAACACGTCATGGCACTGAAGGGGTTAAACCACATATACATGAGACTCCTTTACTGAAATTATAGAATATGAAACTGTTTTTTTTCATATATAGAAACTTGCTTACTCTTTAGTTCAGGTGAGATAAAGATCAATTAAATCAGGTCAGGTCATGTGTATATTACTTTTAGTTGGCCCACTCTTTCTTCTGCTAGTCAGTGAGGCGTTGTATTTCTAGTAAACTCCACTGACCTCAAAGCGTTGCACCCGAAACAGTTTTTATCGCGGGAACATTGATTCACATTGGAGTTGATCGCCTTTGCCTCGCCGCATCAAGTCCTGGAAGGGAGTCAGTGGCTGGCTGCTCTTCTATCAATTTTGCAACGTATGTATTTTTCTGCGATCAAATTTTCAGTGTCTAGAGATTTCTTTCACGAGACGACGGAAGCATGCATATTAAAGGAAGAGAGAGAGAGAGAGAGAGAGAGAGAGAGAGAGAGATCATAGACGGTGACCTTGCTGACAAACGGACAGATAGACAGGAGATGTCGGACCTAGTCACCGGTCGCCCTGGGCCATCAGTTCGTTAATTGGGAAATGAGAGCGTCTATAAAACCGTAATAGGCTTAAGGTCTCCCACAGATCCAATTTACCCGAAACCGGTTTGACATGGACCGAAAGGGAAGGAGGAAACTGGGTGAGGGGAGATTGGCCGGAAATGGGGAAAGTGAGAGATAAAGGGATGACGGATTGAAGCGTCGAGAGAGAGAGAGAGAGAGAGAGAGAGAGAGAGAGAGAGAGAGAGAGAGAAGTCGGAAGAGCATTACAAAATTGATGCAAATGATTCGCAAAAATTCCCGTGAAAAAAGAGAAAGTGTGGAAGTTATCTGATAATATGAAATGAAAATTGACGCGGTCATTAGGAATAAGCAACGGGCGAACGAGAGGAAGGGAAGCCAATGCTGCTGGAGCGGCGGCCGGGAAAGGAGCACCATCCTTGTTATCTAGACGTAGCATGAACCGGTGTCACTTCCACCCAAGTTTTCCTCCGAGTGTCAGGCTGAGTCTCAAGTTAGGGTCAAGTGGTCACCCAAACACAGGTGAAATAGTTTTGTGTACTCATTTTCTAGAAACGGGTGATAGAATATGAACGGATCTTGTTGTACAAATTTGTACTTTTTGTAGATACGTCACGTTATAATGCTATCTGAGTCTTCATCCTCAGAAAAAAAAAAAAAACTGCAAACGTAAAATTTTTTTTTTCTCTTGTTTTGTGTGTCATTGCCGAACCAAACTTTTTTCTCACCATACTTTCGCAGTCCACATCGTGAGAAGAGCCCGCGCAAAACTATCAGGCTCTCTTTTTTCATATATCAGGCATGGGAAAACGAACCGGGCATTTTTTTTTAACCGAAACAGTGTGCGGCTTGATCCTCTTTATAGTAAGAAGCAAACATCTTTAAGTCGGCTTCATTTTTCCTCAGTTAATAAAGTAAAATCCTGCTCTTTTCCCCGCAGATTTATGCTTCAGCCATAAATTTCGAGTCATATATCCGAGGCAGAGTTGCGGGAAATATATTCAGGACAGAGAGTGTGGCAGGTTTCCCCTGTGGGCAAAGGAGGGAGGGTGGCAGGAGAGAGGGTGAGTGGGTTAGTGGCAGGTGGAATGCGTAAGAATATGAGTGGAAGGACTAGTGATAGGATGTGTGGGTGGCATTGACAGTAATCCCTATCATATCCCAGGGAGGACAAATATAGTGGGTGGTGAGTGAGTACAGAAGTATGAAGCGCGGCAGGTGGATTGTGAGAGGCAAGAGATGAGTGAGGAAGCTAAGGTGAGGCGGTAATGTGTACCTTGGGGAGGAACGACTTGTGAAAGTTAAAATGAGAGCATGTGGTATTTGTAGATGAACGAATTCTTGGGAGTGGAATGAATACACGAGGGAACTATTTAATTGTGATTTTGACACACCGATGGATTATTTCTTACCTGGACACAGTGAAGAGTGGCGTATTTTGAATGTAGTCAAGAATAAGAAAGAAAATAGACGAAAGCTGACCTGTGTGGCAAATTTTGTAGAGACAAATAATCATTAAAAAACACAGTTAAGAGAATTTCAAACAATATGGTGCGTTTATTGGTGATGTGGGGAGGCGTAGTGCGGCGCCAAAAGCCAATTTTCTGTGATGGCAGGGAATAGATTTGCTTGCATTGTTACCATTATGTTATTAGGGAGTGGTTGAAAAACAAATTTGTGTTGTGATTATTTGGTTTAGTCAATTGTTATGGTGCTCGCCGGGATAAGGCAGTGATTTGTGTCAGTGTTCACGTTTTGTACAACAGCGATACATATTTTTCCCCAACACACGTGGAGACAAAGTATGAATCAAGCAAGACTCATCGATAAACAAAAAGTAAGAATTTGAAAAACGAAAGTGTTTTTGTTTATTTTTTGTTTTTGTACTGTATTTCTGGTTTATCCTGCGCTCCGTGCTGGCAGGGCACACAGGATGGTATTTATTTTTGATAATACTTAAAGCATAAAGTTGAACTCAGTATTACTTTCAGTGGCGTTGAACTACAACATTTTCGTCTATACTAATTTTTCACGTTTTACTGTTGACTTTTCTCGGCCGCTCATCTCGCAGACATACGAACAGTATTTTTCTTCATAATGCGAACTTTTCCTCTATATAGAAATTTGTGTTAGATCTCATTGTGCGTGGCAGAGGACGAATAAATACTTTCATAGCAATAACTGCAACAGGTCTTTACCAAGAAATAACAGAAAAACAAAAAGTTTTTGTGTCTCCCACTCAGGAATCTTAGCTAGCAAACTGAGGCAGTGGCGGAAAGTTGGTAGTGTTGCTGATGCTGCCAACTCTCCCTCCTCATATAGCTGTCGAGTGGGCAGTTCAAATAAACACGCATGCGTACACTTTGCCTAAAGGGCTCAGTCTCATTAGAGAAGGCTTTAGTTTTACCTTGTCACAGAATGATAATGTTCCAGGTTTTATTCTTTTAAGGTTTCATTTTCTTTGTTCCTTTTCACCTCAATCTGTTTTTGTTTAGCCGTTTTGATTTAGCAAAGATAGAATAGTGAACTGGCAAACATTTCCCTTATCTTTATCCTCTAGCACGTCTTAATTTTTACAAAGGATCATACTATTTCTGGCACTTGATCTTTTACCTTTTCTAGGCAAAATTTTGTATACATTTTCTTAAATTTTATGAAATATACATTGCCTTCTCCTTTTCAGTCTTCCGTGTTTTTTCTTTTTAATTTTTATATACGTAATCATATTCTTACCACCTTTTAATCTCATTCTACAGGTATTATTTATTTTCTATTTTTTTTTATCTGATCGATTTTTTTTCCCTTAGTTAGCTCCTTCACTTCCTCATTTTACTACTCGCTTCCTTTTCTTTGCCGTCTGCTGTCTAACTTTTGCACATGACACGCGTGATGAGTTAAAAGGCAGGAAGCACTTATTCATCGCAAGTGACAACATTCAGGTAGAAATGGCTGCTGATAGGTGCGGAATTATACCACAAACTAAAACATACTTGAAATGATGTTTTGCCGACCTTGGAGTTTTACGTGGCTTGTATCATTAAGGAAGTAATTACAATCTCTGGTAAACTCTGGATCTCCCTACTTACCTCTTGTATTTCCAACTTCCTATGACTTGACTTAATTTGAAAGGGAGGTTTCAAGACATTCATTCTCTTTCTTTTTTTTTTTTTTTTTTTGGCTATCTTTCTCAGACTTGCAAGTGGACTGGCAATTAAGTTGGCCTTTTTTTCGCTTTATGTTGTCCTTGGTGAGGTTCCCCCTCTTACATAAAAAAGTAAAGATGTTTGTTTACAAAAGTAGCTCCGACCAGGTAAGCCTTGTGTCGCGTTGGACATGCGTGTGTGAACCTTTCCAATGAGAGGAGGTAATAAAGCCAATGAACCAATGAATATTGTTTTGGTAGAGGAAGAAGGAAGGAGGAGCCTCTTGGGGCTATGTGCCTCATCCCATTCCCTTGAGCTGGGAAACAAACACCAATTTATTAGGGCCCTACTGTGTACAGAGGAGGTGTCGTGGCAGTGCTGCAAGTAAAGTGCTGAGACCCTAGGGAGAGAAGGAGGAAGACCACAGACTTGAGAGGCAATGAGTTCGACAGGTAGAAACAAAAGGACGCTGGACTGCGAGAAAGGTAGTTGAGGAGGGAGTAAAGAGATAACTTTGGGTAAATTGAGGAAGGAAACACCACAAATAGTGTCGAAAAAAAAAGTTGAAGTGCTTACAATGAAACCTCCCGGAGATCAAGGCGCCAAGAAGAGGCTTAAGGGAGAGGCTGGGGAATAGTGGGTAGACTAGAAGCAGCAGAGATCGAGGGGACTTTAGCGGTCCTTTGAGAACTGACTGCCGGAGGGATGACAAGGGGGATCGCGAGGGAGTACTGTATAGAAGAATAAAATAACATTACGGTATAAGAATGAAGGAATTGTATAAGCCTGTGTTTGTTGACCATCCTTGAAGTCACAGCGAAATGTTCTGATGAATGTTCTGGAACAATAGCTGAATGAAAATGAAGTTATATTCATGAATTGGAAAGAAAAATAGAATTATCAAGATTTTTACACTTCTCGTCGTGCATTATTTTGCCAGGAGTGGATTCTAAATAGAGGTGTCATGCTCTTTCCTGTATGGTAGTGACTTCGTAATACAACGAACACCGTGACGTCAGACGGAAGTGCTGCTTCCCACCGGGAGGATAACTGAATATCGAAAGGAGGTGCAGTGGAGGCAATATCATGATTGAGGAACGTAGTCCTGGGTGTCAGGGAGGGTGCCAGGGAACGTGTGCGTGGCTGGAAGGAGAAACATACTGGTATACACACACACACACACACACACACACACACACACACACACACACACACACACACACACACACACACACACACACACACACACACACACACACAACAAAAATCGTAAAATATCTAAAACATTGTGCTGTAAAAGTTTTAAGACATCTAAGCCGATGTTGGAGAGAGAGAGAGAGAGAGAGAGAGAGAGAGAGAGAGAGAGAGAGAGAGAGAGAGAGAGAGAGAGAATCGGACAGAACTCAAATAAATCGATGACAAGGGAAAGAAATCACCCGAGACATTGCCATAGAAATCCATCCGTCCAGGAAGCAGGTAGCGTCTGTGTTTTGGTCTTCCCGCCGGGCAGGAAGGAGCGAGGGAGGGAGAGAGGGAGCGTGGCCTTGACCAGGGAGAGAGAGAAGGGTGGGGGGGGGAGAGTCTCGTCAAGTCTAATTTCCCTTGAGAGAGAATAGTCTTAGTGGCAGGACAAGGTGGTGGTGGTGGTGTTGGTGCTGGTAAGGTAGGCAGGGAAAGTTGACAGTGGAAAGAAGGCAGTTTTTAGATAGAGAAACAGGTGCATGAAGGGAAGCAAGGGATTGGGCTGATGGGCGGAGGATAAAAGAGTAAAAACAAGATGATGGTGGTGGTGATGGTAGTAAGGTAGGCAGGATAAGATAGTAATGGTAAGGTAGTGGTGTTGGTAAGGTAGGCAGGAAAAGTTGATAGTAGGGGAAAAAAAAAACGTTGTAAATAGAGAAACTATGTGCATGAAAGAAAGCTTGATATTTGATCGATAAAAGGATGATGATAAAGTAAGGTGGATAGTGGAAGTTGGCAGTAGAAACATAAAAGTTCTGGATAGAGCAAGCTGGTGTGATGGTGTGAGGGAGTGAATTGATAAGACGGTGATATGGTCACTTATGGTGGTAAGGTAGAGAGCAAAAGCTTACAAAAGAAAGATAAAGCCCGTTTACGAGGAAAGCAAAGAAACAACTGTATAGATTTATTTTACTAACTGGAGTATGTCGTAAAAGTTGATGACAAATTGGGAATATCAGATAGAAACACGGGCATGATCATCATAGAAAACGAAATGCATGAACAAAAATATACATGTGTGTGTGTGTGTGTGTGTGTATATATATATATATATATATATATATATATATATATATATATATATATATATATATATATATATATATATATATATATATATATATATATATATATATATATATATATATATATATATATATATATATATATATATATATATATATATATATATATATATATATATATATATATATATATATATATATATATATATATATATATATATATATATATATATATATATATATATATATATATATATATATATATATATAGTAGAGACCAAGAGATGGGAGAGAAGCAGTCTAGTAAATGTGGACGGGACTGGGAGAGCCATTACTAAAGTCGACACCAGTGGGCGGGCGAGAGTGAAACAAATTTATTCGTGAGTGCTGTTTGCGGAGAGACTGCATGGCGGCGGTCTGTCCCGGTCGGGATGTCCATCTCCACCAACCAGCTTCTTGCAGGCGGCGGGATCTGCAGCCATAACTAGGAGGTGCAGAGGCGTAACTCTTTGCCCGAGACCTTCTTTAGAGGAAGAGAAGGGAGGAGCCGGGGGGAGGCTCGAGGTGGAGGAAAGGATGTACAATATTGGCTTTTGCTGGTCCTGCATTTTAAGCATTTTTGTGCACACAGCGAGGCTGCAAACTTTCAGGTGCTGTTTTCTTTTAGTTTATGCCGCCAAGTTTCAGAATGGTGTGGTTTTAATTCAACCAAGTTTTGTGTTTGTCACATAAAGACCCTGGAGCTAAAATACGATTAAGGTAAAGTTCTTGATGAATATAGAACTTAGTAAAACTAGTCAGATTATATTTTTCAGCTCGTTTTCTTTGAGATTTGAACGAAAGAAAATTCTGTGCTCGTAACAGAATATGAATGACTTAAACGTGTATGTGGAAAGAATTCAAATAAAGCAAAGTTTCCACTCCATGTAAAGAGTCGGCGGCGACCCGTTCAGGGAAGAATCCCACAGGCAAGGCCGACCTCCTCTCCCTCCCTTGCCTCTAGACGAGCAGCAGCAGCAGCCGGCAAGAGTGGTCGGGCGTCGCCACAAGGGCCGGGGGGTCCAGGATATGGCCTGCCCGCTGCGGAAGCAATAAACTCGCCGCATTTCCAATTATATCGGAGCCCCGCCACTCCCATCTCGGGGACCGCCATCAGATTCCACTTATCACGAAAGCAAATTGAAAATTGTTTTCACGCACAAATGGACAAACTCTATGATAGCATTAATTTGCCCCAGCGAAAGACTAATTCAATTATCTCCGCATGTTATTGAAAATTCATTGTATTATGGTTTTTCTTCCTGATCTTGATATTATGAATAATTGCTATAGTTAGTGGCATCATTAATTTGCATGGGAGTTCTTTCGTTCTCTTTTGGATCTGTGGAAGAAAACGCTCCCGTGATGCGTGGCATGGTGAGCTCACTCTTCACATACACACGCTCCTGACGACCGCCTGCCTTGACTCGTTCTTCTTCCTTCTGTCCCACACACAGACGCTTTCTGAGTCGCCTTGAAAGAGTGACTTGAAAAAGTTTGCGTAACAAATCACATTATGTTAGTGGCTTCGTTTTACCTTGTCTGGTGACAGGGATGTTAAAGAAATTGAGTATTACTGAAACGTAGTGGTATAAGTTAATGGTTCGTAATGTTGATCGTGTTATTGTTATTGTTACAAGTGGTGACGGTCATCGCGGTGACACTGGTGTTACTGTCAGTGCTGGCAATATTGTTGTGAACGATATTGGTTATAGTTGATTGTATTGACAAGTATAATAATAGTAATATTAAAGCAAGGAATGCATGAAAGAAGACCATGCAATACTAATCTATTTCACCAAAGACAAATGAAGAACATGATTTAAGATGAAAGAAATGGTTATAGTTGGTTTGGATAGGGTTATGATTTTTACACAAGGTCAAAGTTATGCACGCTAGGACATGTTAGCTTAACATGAATTAACAGAATGTGTCTTGGCTAGCGGAAACTAAACAAACTTAACATAAACCAAAATAACGAACACATTTCACCTTAATGTGCATTTTACTGGCATTTTCGTGCATCACACACACACACACACACACACACACACACACACACACACACACACACACACACACACACACACACACACACACACACACACACACACACACACACACACACACACACACACACACACACACACACACACACACACACACTCTCTCTCTCTCTCTCTCTCTCTCTCTCTCTCTCTCTCTCTCTCTCTCTCTCTCTCTCTCTCTCTCTCTCTCTCTCTCTCTCTCTCTCTCTCTCTCTCTCTCTCTCTCTCTCTCTCTCTCGTTCCACCTTTTCCCTGCTGAATAATGAAAACTGATCAAACAGTGCAATGAGCTGAACACTGCAACGACAAAACAAATGGCTCACCACTTCAGCCCTCGTAGGACGTCCAGTTCTCGCGTCCCTCCGCCACTCGTCCACTTTAATTAGTTTATGTTGATTAATAGCGAAAAGGGGGAAAAAGAGAATCAGCGGGAGCGTCAACTATAACAAATCGTAAAGCAAACATAATGTAGGCATTAAAAATGATTAAAACAAATGAACGCTGAGAACAATACATGCATACCAAAGTAGCTAGTGTGTGCGTCAGTGAATGTGCATACACACACACACACACACACACACACACACACACACACACACACACACACACACACACACACACACACACACACACACACACACACACACACACACACACACACACACACACACACACACACACACACACAAGGGCCATGGTTAACCTCCCTACCCTTGGTCAGCTGATCCACGAACATGACATTTCGCTTCCCGACAGCATTGTTAGATTGCATTACTCCGCCTCCGTATTATCATATAAATGATTTTGTGAATGTCCTGGACTTAACAACCCCATCCCAGCTTTCATATTTCGAGAGAGTTTTCAGTCCCGTGTATGCGGGGGCCGGGATAGTCATGAATATTTTACAGGCGTCTCTGGTTATGAATAATTTCGTTTGTATTTTTCACACATTGCATAATTTTAGAAAACAAAAGAGGTGAAGTGGGCTTGCAGCACAGTGGCTTAGTGGCTTTGCTTGTTATTTATATTGAAAGATAAACATTTCTAGCTCATTAGTTCGTAGGAAGAGGTGAAAAAGGATAGGGAATATTGAGAAATTAATGAATGAATGCAAAGCATGGACTCAGTGAAGCTAATGTGGGATTGATCGGGACCTTTGTTAACGGCGGAATAACAATGACTAAAAATAAGAATACTGTTGCCGGGAGGAAAGGAAGGCTGATGTTGGAGAGCGCAGGAGAGCCGGGGGAGGCAGTAAGGGAGAAGAGACGAGGATCATAGTTAGAAGGAGACCATGGCATTAGCAGAGCAATGTGTTAGCCCAGTGTACACCGTACCACACCACACCACACCACACCACACTTCCGCACTCTCTAGACATACTGTGTGCATGGGTTAAGAAATACTATGCCTATCAGGTAATTATTACAGTCCATCCGAGATTTGCCAACTTGTGCACTGCCTTGCGGAATGAAATGCGGAGATTTATACGAGTGTAGATGAAACTCTTTAAAATGATAACTTTCTACAGAACATGAGAAGATCTGCGTCAATACTGTATGAATAAAAGGATCAAACCATCTTTATGGTACGGATGAGAAAGTAAAGCTTAAAAGGTAGAATTAAGTTATTGTATTAAAACTTATGTTACTTTATTCCTCTAGAAATGTAGAAAAAGAAAGAAAGGAGAGTCATTCTTAAAGGTGCGTTATGAAAATAATAAGCAATAAAGCTGGCCAAAAAAAAAAGGAGAAAAAAAAAATGAGGTACGAAAGGAGGAGGAGACACACAACTATTGGAAAGATCGATGTCACATTTCTTGGTTGGATATGCAAGTTAGTCTGTGTGTGTGTGTGTGTGTGTGTGTGTGTGTGTGTGTGTGTGTGTGTGTGTGTGTGTAACATTTGGAGCTTCGGTGCGGTGTGGTGAGGTGTGCCTGTATGTTGTAGTGTGTTGCAGAGTGTGGTATGGCAGAAAGTTACGACATTGGTGGTGAGCAGTGTAATAAAGCTTAGTGGAGTGCGTGACATACTTACTATTGGTGCAGTGCGTATGTGGCGGTCATGAGGTGTGGTGCGGGGGATGGGGAGGGAAAAAAAAAATGGATTAAAGAATGTGCTTTTTTTTTTTCATAGTCCTGTGGTGAGAATGTGTGTGTGTGTGTGTGTGTGTGTGTGTGTGTGTGTGTGTGTGTGTGTGTGTGTGTGTGTGTGTTTGTTTGTTTGTTTGTTTGCTTGCTTGCTTGCTTGCTTGCTTGCTTGCTTCTCTTTCTTTCTCTCTCTCTCTCTCTCTCTCTCTCTCTCTCTCTCTCTCTCTCTCTCTCTCTCTCTCTCTCTCTCTCTCTCTCTCTCTCTCTCTCTCTCTCTCTCTCTCTTTCTTTCTTTCTTTCTTTCTCTCTCTCTTTCTCTCTCTCTCTCTCTCTCTCTCTCTCTCTCTCTCTCTCTCTCTCTCTCTCTCTCTCTCTCTCTCTCTCTCTCTCTCTCTCTCTCTCTCTCTCTCTCTCTCTCTCTCTCTCTAAGCTATAACACACACAGACACACACACACACACACACACACCTTCACAAAACGTACGTGTGTCCATCAATCTACCAACGTGTAGTGGTTAGTACGCTCGACTCACAATCAATAGGGTCCGGGTTCGAGTCCCGGGAAGCGGCGAGACAAATGGGCAAGCCTCTTTCTTAATGTGTAGCTCCTGTTCACCAAGCAGTAAATAGGTACGGGATGTAACTAGAAGGGTTGTGGTCTCGCTTTCCCGGTGTATGGAGTGTGTGTTGTGGTCTCAGTCCTACCTGAAGATGAGCTCTGAGCTCGCTCCGTAATGGGGAAGGCTGGCTGGATGACCAGCAGGCGAACGTGGTGGTGAATTACACACACAATACACACTTTCGAAGTTGGCCAAAAAAATCCTCCGTGTACTGAAATTTAAGGTAGTTGTCGTGTTCCAGACTGCACATACAAGACGATAGTGAAGTGCACCATCTTACAGCCGGTCACAGTGCTCATTATGACTTTTTTTTTTTTTGGTCATTAATTAAAGAATAAAGACTGGAGCACCCTCTCCCTCTTTACCACAGCAGTGATGTGGAATTTACAACAGTGTTTCTTCGGGCTGCAAAGTTGCGCTTTTGTGAAGTAGAATATAATCCGGCAATAAACTAATACCCGCTGTAAGTCCTAATACAGGAGCAAAAGTTTAATTAATTTTCCAAACCAACGCTTGGGCTCCAGCTGCGCGCGAGGCCACAGGGGGTTGGGGTGAAGGAACCCAGATCATAACGAGGTTGAGATTATTCCCGAGCAGACTTCGTAGGTCTGCCGTGACCCCGAATACGCTAGTTTGGCATTGGTGGATGGGAAGGGAGGGGCTGGAATGCCACGAGGGGCCCCGATAAAGCTCCGCTAATGTTTTTCAGGTGACGGATTTACGGTCTCACAGGAGTGCCGGATTATCGCTTGCCCGGCAGGGTTAATCTCGGCGCGTGCGTGGGTATGAAGGTTCCGCTAAAGTTGGTTCGTGCAGATCACCATTCTGATAAACGCCAAGGTTTTATGTCCTTCCTTGGATGTTTGCAGGGAAGGAATCGAGGGAAAACGGAGGTAGACCAGAACGGCAGTTTTTTATGGTTATATTTTCTGCAACTTTGCGAGAAGGTAATATTATGGAAAATAGGATCCCATTAAGTAGACACATAAGACCCATATACATGATGGCTGCCTCTAATAACGTATCGATAACACAGGGTTGCGTACCAAGCGATCGTTGCCACCTGTGAAAAGAAATCAAAGAAAACTCGTAACATTTTTTCCTGATGCATTACGGTAGACGCATCCAACAGAACAGTCCCATAAAACGCGACCAGCATCACGGTAATCTGGGAAAAGTCAGGTCTGCGTCTACACCAATATATCATCCTCCCGCACCGCCTATGTATTTACCTTGCCATGTATCTGACAAGCAAAACTCCCACCCGAGTCTTCCCACCTTACGCAGCGTTACCAGACCGTGAAGCCTAACAACCCAGCCACTGTTGCCAACCCCGCCTCCGCAGCCCACCCTGACACAGCTCACCACAAACTTCATGGCCAAAATTTCCATATAAAAAGGAGGAACGAGATGGAAGCAAACATATTTGTCGTCGTCGGAGAAGTTAGCGGATACATTTAGTCCCGCGGGAAGCGAGGAGAGTCGGCCAGCCACGAGGCGGCGCGAGGGAGACCAGGGATGCTTTTCACATTCATAGGAAAGAGTAAATGACAGCAGGAGAAAGATGCTACCGAGGAAGATACGTTGCAGGTGTGCCCAGATGTATGTATGCAGCTGTCCCGGCTCTGTATGTTTGGGTTTGTACTGATGCATATATGTGTATGAGTCTATTGACGTGTTCTTTGTATATGTGTATATAGGAATACGATTAAATATTTATGATGTATTATGCATCTTCTATCGTCTATGTATTTATTTATGTGTAAAGAGATGGATGCATAGATGGATTGGTGTGTGTGTGTGTGTGTGTGTGTGTGTGTGTGTGTGTGTGTGTGTGTGTGTGTGTGTGTGTGTGTTTGAGTTTGATCTGATGTATCAGTGTGTATTTATATTTTTATTTATACATACACGAATGAGACTCAATCCATATGATACATAATACATTTTCTTGTCTATGTACTTTTCTGAGCAGTAGAAAAAAAAACATGAATAGATTAATGGGTGGGTATGTTTATGTATTGATGTGCTGGGATGGACTGGAGGGTGGTTATGGATGGATGGCTTTTTTTTTTCAGCCCTTTTCATGGAAGACTGTAATCACTTCTTTATGAACTCTGTGCGCATGGCTTTGATGTGTATCCGGCAATACACAGGCTGACCTTGATTTGTGGGCACGTGTGTGTGTGTGTGTGTGTGTGTGTGTGTGTGTGTGTGTGTGTGTGTGTGTGTGTGTGTGTGTGTGTGTGTGTGTGTGTGTGTGTGTGTGTGTGTGTGTGTGTGTGCGCGCGCGCGCAACTCCAATGAGAAGAGACGAGCGGATGAGGGGAGATAATTGTATGCTAATTAAAATGAAAACTGAATAATTGATGGTTCTGGAATGGGAAACACTAAGGAACATCGTGGTGAGGTGGTTGCCATTAGCACAAGTTGCATTTCAAAGGCTATTATCCTTATTTACGACGACTGAAATGAACGCCTTCACGCACTTGCTGCAAAACTTAATTCTTACCCTTTACTTCACATTTTTCGTCATTGCATCCTGCCTTTACAAATAAATTATATAGATATAACTATGTATGAATAACTACAATAATTCATACTCCCATAACAATAGAATCTGTCAAGTTAGGTTAAAAATATTCTGCTATAATTCACATATTTTGTAACCTTCACAATGACGTTCTGACACGCACCAAATCTATAACCACTAGTAAATGAACACTTTGAACATTTTTCTCTGTCCTTGCACAACCAGAACAAAACGTACGTGCGTCCATCAATCTACCAATGTTTTGTTTTTGGTGCTGTTCATGGCCTTCCCTTCCAGCTTCCCCTCAAGGTACTCTCCTCCTCGCCTCGGTGTTACGGCTTCTTTTAATTCCCTTGCACCACCGACACTAGACTCACCATTACGCTCCAACTAATTCCAGTCTCCCTTGTCTGCTTCATTGAAACGAGGTACCGTATGGTGTTTTTATTGAACCTTGGCGCTGGGCAGGTATTGTGGAGCTGATGATGAACGAGAGAGAGAGAGAGAGAGAGAGAGAGAGAGAGAGAGAGAGAGAGAGAGAGAGAGAGAGAGAGAGAGAGAGAGAGAGATTTTTCAAGTTATTACTGTTGTTGTCGGTCGTGATGTTGGTATATGCACGAACCAACATGAGTAATGAAAACAAGACTCTCTCTCTCTCTCTCTCTCTCTCTCTCTCTCTCTCTCTCTCTTAATGAAGCATGCACAGAAAATGGACACAACATACTACAGTACTAATATGAGTACGTACGCAGGTAGTATGGTATGTGTGTGTGTGTGTGTGTGTGTGTGTGTGTGTGTGTGTGTGTGTGTGTGTGTGTGTGTGTGTGTGTGTGTGTGTGTGTGTGTGTGTGTGTGTGTGTGTGTGTGTGTGTGTGTGTGTGTGTGTGTGTGTTCGTGTCGTCTAAAGTCCTTGTTAAATTCATGTACTGAAAAAAAAAATGTAATATGTTAGTTTATTTTCTAGATTTCATTACAATTCCGACAAAAACAATCCGTAAAATCAGAACATTCGCATCGACTTTTACTCCTATGTCTATTTTGTTTAGGTGTTTTTTTTTGTCAATTTTTCTGTTTGTCTTTTTTTTTTTTCTTCCCCGTGGACAGTTGTTGTTCCTTGAGTCCTAGATGAATACTGAAAGAAAGAAAGAAAGAAAAGAGAAAAAAAAGAGCCATTCGCAAAACCTCAACTTTTCACACCCTGCAGGCAAACAAACTGCTCTCTCTCTCTCTCTCTCTCTCTCTCTCTCTCTCTCTCTCTCTCTCTCTCTCTCTCTCTCTCTCTCTCTCTCTCTCTCTCTCTCTCTCTCTCTCTCTCTCTCTCTCTCTCTCTCTCTCTCTCAAAGTTTTAATTTTCATCTGAAGTCTTTGTGATATTTAAAAAAAAAAAAATCCGGCATATTTTCGTTGTATTGGACCGGCTTTTATGTATATTTCAGCTTACAGGAATTAAAGCTGAAGCGAGTTAAAAGGAATGAATATCAACCAACGAATGTGATTGGCCGAGTTGAATTTGCTCTACGTTCCGAATGAAAAGTTAATGACAGAGCTTTGACACATTTAAAAAAAAAAAAAGTGAAGGGAAAAAAAAAAAACGGGAAGCGCAAACATGTAACTGTATGGAGGACGTTAAACATGAAAAAAAAAAGAGTATAATGAAAAGAACTACCAAGTGGTTTCCGAGAGACGAGATGGAAAAAGAAAGATGCGATAAAAAAAGAAGTAAAAAACGAGAGGTATATGTTTACAAAAGGAAGAGGAAATTTCGAAAAGCGTGAAGTTGGAGTAACAAAGGAGTGGATCTCGGAAACAGTGTAGGAAAACACGGCTGAATATTGGAGAGTGTTGATAAAAGAGCAATGCAAACACACACACACACACACACACACACACACACACACACACACACACACACACACACACACACACACACACACACAGAGAGAGAGAGAGAGAGAGAGAGAGAGAGAGAGAGAGAGAGAGAGAGAGAGAGAGAGATGTGTTACTCCCCGAAGGACAGTTTGAGAGGAAGAGGGAAAAAACAAGTAACATATGTAAAAAGTTTTATTTTATCTCCCACCCGGACATAGCATTGCACACACTAAACCATAACAACGCGCACCCATATTATTTTGCTGACATGTGCAAGTATAGCCGCAATAGAGAGAGAGAGAGAGAGAGAGAGAGAGAGAGAGAGAGAGAGAGACATAAGCCCGAAATCATGGGACGAGGGACGAGCTGGGATGAAGAATGCTCCTGGTGAGAAACGAAATGACGAGCGAGGGAGGAAGAAGTGCGATAAAAGAAAACGTGAAGGTGGTCATGGTAGTGTGGTGGTGCTGTGGTGAGTGCTGATGATGGTGCTGTGGTGTGAGATGGGAAAAAGTAAGTAGAAATAAGAGAAAAGGGAGAAGAAACTAGTATTGAAGTTGTAGTTTGTTTATTTTTGTGTTCACTGGGGAGGAAGAGACAAAAGACAAATAGGTGGTGTACTGGAGAGGCGACGTAAGGGGAAGGCGATGGTTTTTAACGCGCCCCTCGACTCTGTTGGATTAAATAAAGGAGAATAGTGCTGAAAAGGATGGAGTGCCGTATCCGGGAGAGGGAATGGCGGGTGTGAAGACATATGGAAGTTGTCGCCACGCGGGCACATTGTCTCTGGGGTAAGAAATCAAGAATAAATTCAATAACGACAACAACAACAATAGTAACAAGAGCATCTAAACTAACTAACCACTACCACTACCAAAAACAATAAGAAGAATAACGGCACTCCATCTCCATCAACAATACGCAAACAAACATTGATATCTTCACCGTCAAACAGTAACAACCAGAGATGATGACTTTCCCTTCTTGTTCACTCGTTGCTATTTTGTTTATCCATTTTATTATATGATTGAACTAGTGTACAGTGGTGATATTAATGTATTTTGATTTAATTTTTTGCCCCTTCACTATCATGACGCTTATTCCATATTCATTCTGCTTACTATTTGGTGATTCTCTACAACTTCAGAAACTTATGTGGGTGATTAAAATAATGAAGACTCTGGCCATTACACTTCTGACCTCCATAGACCCTTCCTAATGTCAATAAAATTGTTTAATCGTACACAAATCTCAAGACAAAAATGTGTCTCAGTATTGAAGAAATTAAGTTCTGCTTGTGCTAATAAGCTATCGCAACAACAACAACAACAACAACAACAACAACAACAACAACAACAACAACAACAACAACAACAACAATAATAACAACAACAAGAAATCGACTACAACAACAAGAATAACAAGCTAAAAAAAAGAGCAGCATAAGAAAATCAACTTTTATACTAACGAAGTGATATAGTTTTAGGTTGTAGTTCAGAAGTATTAGGAAGCTTTGATTTCCATCCGAGATTTAAGAGATGATACCTGTGTTCATATTTCAGTGTCTTTGTTAGTGAAGCCGCTCACTCACTTTATTTGACTTATTCTTTAGCATTGCATTTTTATAGTTACTCTTCAGTACTATTCAATTTTTCATCTTTCACTTTATTGGTCTGCCAGTTTGAACATCCTCTTAAAAATGCGTCAGTCCACATTATCGATGTAGGTAATTGAGCCGAGGTCATCCCGTACCTCTAAACGTTTGCCCAAGCTAATTAATTCACTCCCGCCTCGGTCTGATAATGGAAGAGACAGAGACGAGTTGCTCTCCACACGTGAAGTGGAAAAAGTGCCGAATTTGACTGGTACCAGCTTTATTTTTTTTCGGATTTTTGTGGGATTCTTTGCACGGTCGTTATTTTGTGCCTCCCGTGAGAAAGTGGCAAAATATTGTAATAGCTGTGTGTGTGTGTGTGTGTGTGTGTGTGTGTGTGTGTGTGTGTGTGTGTGTGTGTGTGTGTGTGTGTGTGTGTGTGTGTGTGTGTGTGTGTGTGTGTGTGTGTGTGTTTACCTCCCAGTAGTCTACAGTATGTACTTGTAGTCACACACAGATTTTTATTTTAGAGTAGTCTTTCCTATAGTGTGTGTGTGTGTGTGTGTGTGTGTGTGTGTGTGTGTGTGTGTGTGTGTGTGTGTGTGTTCTTGTATCCATATATTAAGCAATTTACTTCGGATGATAATATTACATCATCAGTGAAATCATACTGGTAATTCGTAACGGCACTCTCATACACTTTGTCACCATTACGTTGCCTGTATGGTTGGTACATGATATAACAAGGGAAAGGAGATGAGTACATTAACGCTTTCAGTACAGTGACACATATTTACCATGAGTTTTGTGTGTAATTAGACGATTTTATTTACATTAAGGAGGGTTTATGGAAGTCTGAAGTTTAATGGCCAGAGTTTTCACTATTTTAATCCTCACATAAGTTTCTGAAGCTGTAAAAAATCACCAAATAGTAAGCAGGATGAGAAACATGTCCTGATACTGAAAAGGATAAGGGGTTGCGCAACGTTAGCGGTGATGGTAGCGAAATCTGCCGACTTACATTGTCTATTAGCAGCCTGAGGTTATAATCGTCTTGTTTATGGTGTTACGGATGATCGGACCTCTTTTTGGTGTTATTCCTTACTCCTGATGATGTGAAGTGTGAGAGGAAGTTTACGATGTATGCATACCTGTGTAAATGCTGCTACCTAGTGAACACACCCTAAATCAATGCTCGTGCTCTCTCTCTCTCTGTCTCTCTCTCTCTCTCTCTCTCTCTCTCTCTCTCTCTCTCTCTCTCTCTCTCTCTCTCTCTCTCTCTCTCTCTCTCTCTCTCTCTCTCTCTCTCTCTCTCTCTCTCTCTCTCTCTCACACACACACACACACACACACACACACACACACACACACACACACACACACACACACACACACACACACACACACACACACACACACACACACACACACACATACATATATATGTATACCACTCACGACGCTACATCTCCAGAAATGATCAAAGAAGAGGTACAGGACTTTTTTTTTTTTCGTTTTCCTCTTTCCTCCTTTCCTTCTTTCCTCTTTCCTTCCTTTCCGCCTCCTATTCCTTTTTTGTTGCCTCCTTCTGTCTGTCCTCGGCATTACCACGCCGCCCTGCAGCCTCACATCCACCCGCACTCTTCAGTGTTCTGTCGGCCTCCCGGCACAGCATTTAACCCTCCTTCTCTTGTCTCGAGTGATTTGCGCCGGAGCTGAGGCCAATGGAGGAAGTGCGGGGAAGGGCGGGAGCAGTGGAAGGGAGGAGGAGCATGTGGCCAATTTAAACGCCCATGTTTTCCCCCCGCGAATTCCGAAGTATCAAATGAAAGTCGAAGCAAATGGTGAAAATCTTGTGTTCTCTCGCGGAAACTCAAAATTTGGCGTCTGAGATCCAGACGGCGCCAGATAGTCTGGTGAAGCCGAGACGTGAGAGGGGAGCAGATGGGGCTGGCGAGATGGGGGGGAGAGGAGAGGGAGGCTGATGGAGGAGGAAGAGGAGGCGGCGGCGGCGGCACTGTGTGGTGGTGGTGGTGGTAGTGGTGCAGGAGAGGGATGACCAGGGGAGGGAGTACCGGGAGACTGGGAGAGGAAGAAAGAATGTGGAAGAGGGAAAAGAAAACGAGAAAAAGCACGAAACAAGAAAGGAGAGAGAGAGAGAGAGAGAGAGAGAGAGAGAGAGAGAGAGAGAGAGAGAGAGAGAGAGAGAGAGAGAGAGCTCATGAGGCCAATATCTAGGAGACGTAAAGAGGGAATACGCTGAAGATTTGTGGAGACGGAGAGGTAATGGAAAAGCCGAAAAGAAGCAAGTAAAAAGAAAGAATTAAGAGAAAGTGAAGAGGAGGAACTGGTAAACGAATGAGAAAAGTGATGGAGGGAAAGAGGGGAGGAGGAAGAGATGGGGAAGTGTGAGGAGGAGGAGGAGGAGGAGGAGGAGAGAGGAGAGGAGGAGGAGGAGGAGGAGGAGGAGTCGACTGAAGATAGATAGGAGAGAAGGAATTGGAACAGATGAGGCGATCGCGGGAAAGCTTATTGAGGTTAGGAAAGTTAGGAGTCCACTGAACGAGACAACAGGCGATGTGAACAGAGTGGGAGCGTGGAGGTGACACAAGCACGCAGGGGACGAGCAACATAAGCAGGAATTAGGGGCATTACGAAGAGCGTGCTGTTCCTTTGACTGCTGATCACAACATGACGCGTATCTCTTCATCCACGTCATTTCACCCGACGCTGAAAGTAAATATAGCGATAGTTAGTTGTATTTTGAGCTATTTTTAGTGGTGTTTCCTGAAATTATACAATAGCATTCTTTTTAACCCCTTCAATACTGGGATACATTTTTGCCTTGAGTTTTGGGTATGATTAAACAATTTTATTTACATTAGGAAGGGTCTATGGAGGTCAGAAGATTGATAGCCAAAGTCTTTACTATTTTAATTTCCACTTAAGTTTCTGAAGCTGTATAAAAACACCAAATATTAAGCAGAATGAATATGAAAATGCGTCATGGTACTGATAGAGTTAAGGCGAAAAGGGATAGCGTTCAGAGAGAGAGAGAGAGAGAGAGAGAGAGAGAGAGAGAGAGAGAGAGAGAGAGAGAGATGGGGGGAGGGGGCGATGATGGGAGTGCAAAGGGTTCAGTGGAAAAGATTTGGAACTTATCCTCCTTTCCCTTTTCCTGGTCCTGAGATGTAACTAGAAAACCCTCCCTCTTTCCCGGCGTGTCTGGCTCATGATCTATAGCTTAATTAAGTGTCCGTCGTCGAAGGTGGGAACCGGAAAAAGTTGCGTCACCTGACCAGACTGTCTTAGGGTAATTCCTCCTCCTCTTCGTCCAGCTCAACCTCCCGTCCTTTTCCTACAACTTTGCGTTCCTGTTCTGCACTTTACCCGTTCCTTTTCCATTTCTGCTTTCTTCTGCTGCCTTTACTCCTTTTACGTGTGGGGGTACGAGTCATTTCACGCGTATCTTCATGGGAAATGCGCCTCTAACGTGGTTGCAGCGAACGTCCAGCTACGCCGCCTCAGAGTCGGAAAGAGTGCTCCTCTCTTCCATGACGAGGTCAAGGCTGGAGGCTCGGCTTAGCGGCCACACATAGATATATATTTGTTTTTTTACTTTGCCTGAACGTGCAGAGAGAGAGAGAGAGAGAGAGAGAGAGAGAGAGAGAGAGAGAGAGAGAAAAAAAGTGCCGCATTGTCTTCCTCCTTGGTTGGTGCGTGTAATGAGTGACCTGAGAGAAGGAAAAGAGGGGTAAAGGTAAGGGGGGACAAGGAATAAATAAGTAAAAAGAAGAAAAGTCTTTATTCTGTCAGGTCCAGAGGGCGGGAGGGGAAGTGGTGTCCCCGCGGGCCCTCCGTATTGATCCCACAACACAAACTGGGTTTACTGGCCGTCCGCTCGCATTTTTGGCCCAATATGGAGGAATTTTCTTTAATCAAAAGTTTCGGCGGCTTCCTCGATCATTTTGATATTGCATGGTGGCCAGGGCGGCAGGGTGAGAGGCAGGGGAAGGAAGGTGAGAGGAGGATGAAGGGACTTGGTGGGGGGGAGGAGAGGCAGGGGGTGACGATGGTGGCGTTAGTGGTGGAGGGTGTTGTGATGATGGTGTGTGTGTGTGTGTGTGTGTGTGTGTGTGTGTGTGTGTGTGTGTGTGTGTGTGTGTGTGTGCGTGCGTGGAATAAAAATGAATGTGAAGCAAGAGTTTGAAGGACATGAAAACAGGAAAGCAAAAAATAGATGTGGATTGGAGGAAGAAAAGCATTAGCGAGTATGGAGGTAAAATATATTTGTTTATCAGAAAAGGAAGTATTAGTAACGTGCTGGTGATACTGTGAATCAGTGAGACGAGTTTCATAATGGCGGTCTGTCTTCAAGGCTGTTTCACGTGCAATGAAACCACGTAATTATAATGTAAGAGTGTGTAGGTTTGTGCTGAGTAGAACAAGAAGATTGTATTCCATTTGTTGTTCATTCTCAGTAACTTAGCGAACATTCTTTTTAAGATTTTTGTATTTTCCAGCCTCACTCACATATTAAGGAAAAAAACTGCTGTGTCACTCTTTTTGTTTAAACACAACAAATGTTTTTCCACTTCTTACTTGCGATAAATTGATGTCGCAGCAAAAATGAAGCAAAAAAAAAAAAAAAATAATGCTGCTGTTTGTTGCTTGGTGTGTTATAGAAGGTAATCGTGCACTAGACATAAAGTTTTCTTTAACATAACTCTTTCATAATACTTAATCCCTACACTTCTCGCGTTATCACTTAATTTTTTCGACATTATTATGTACTTGTATGGCATGCTGTGCAAAGCAAGATAAATGTATCACCGTTGATTGAACCCCGAATAGAAAAGAAAAGAGTTAATATGAATGGAATTTTATGTACATTTTTACTTATACCATTAACCAGATCTATTCGATATTATTCTCAAATATTTCAAAGGCACTAAGGAAGTATGTTACATTCATCATTGTATGACGTACATGAATCGTTAGTAAATTCAGTAAACTCTTATTTGGCTTGTGCATGAACAGAAAACGTTGTGATTCAAGTGATGAAGCTGGACGATAAAAATACATTTTCTCGTATGGGACAATTGGTGGCCGGAATAAACGTGGCCATGAAGAAGTTTGTGCAGATTCAATGGGAAGGGAATGCATTAGTGACACTGTATTTCTTAACAATTACTAAAGGAACCGTAGCAAACACCGAAAGCCGACAAGTGATTTGGAAAGGTCTCAGCTAGCTTGAAGAGCCTCCATCTTTTGTGCTTTAAGGAAATCCGACAATATTCAGAATACAATGGTGTCTGCTCCATCCATTCTTGTGAAGTGGCCCTCGAGAAGCTAGCAGAGACAGTGAACACAGGCGACAGACACGCGAGCCGGATTTTATAACACTGTCTTGTTGTTGAAGTTAAGTCTGTTGTTGTTGTTGTTGTTGTTGTTGTTGTTGTTGTTGGTGGTGGTGGTGGTGGTGTTTTCCTTATTACTACTTCCGAATACTGTTTTTTCGTGTGTGTGTGTGTGTGTGTGTGTGTGTGTGTGTGTGTGTGTGTGTGTGTGTGTGTGTGTGTGTGTGTGTGTGTGTGAACGAAAGGGATTTAATATTTGACGTCTTCATGTTCAGTCTGCACTGTGCGTCATTATGAAGGAGACAACCAAAGGAATAGTGGAGTTGCGGATCCGTCGCAAAATAATACGTGATTCTTTTTCCCTCTTATTATTTCTTGTTTAATATGTATTTTGCTCTACGTATCTCTTTGTTCCTGTAATATTTTGTTTCTTTATTGCCTTACATGTGAGGGAAACGGCAAGATTACATGATTCCTTCTTCTTCCTCTTCCTCTTTTCTTCTTCTTTTTCTTCTTCGTCTTCTTCTTTTTCTTCCTCTTCGTCTTCTTTTTCTTCTTCTCTTCCTCCTCCTCCTTATTTCCTTTCTTTTATTATTTACATCTCCCATATCACTCGCCTTGAATTATGCTAAGTCAAAATCACACGTCTTGACTCAGTGTTTTCTGGCGAGGGACAGTAAAGTTCACGATAAGAAATGGGAAGGGAACCCTTGCCGCGCCACTGGTGGTGTTAGGGAATGAAATTGTCAGAGAGAGAGAGAGAGAGAGAGAGAGAGAGAGAGAGAGAGAGATGCAGACGGACAAACAAAATTGGAGGGCATCCTGAAAGTTTATTCTTGAAATGACAGCCGCTTATTGGTTTAAATGTTGCAAGTGTATTTTTATTTTTGGTTGTCTGTTAGTAAGGCGGATCACCGCGACGGCCAGACACATGTGGGAGCCTCGGCTTTCTCTGTGTTGTGATGGTGCGGCAAAGCAAAATACACAAAGACGCTTCCCTTTCCTTGCTCTGAATTCCGCCACAAAACAATTATGGGTCCGATATTTGTGAGAGAAATGTAACTTTCTTTTATTGTATCTACTTAGGAAAAATAAAGGAACTATATATTACATAAAAAAATGTGGTAGATATCGTGAAATACAAAATAAAAATCGATATACAAAATGAAATAGAAATGTACGTAAAGAAAAACATACGGCCAGTTATTTTCATTTGGTGTGCAATTGTGATCTGCATCAATTCAGTTTTCTATATTGTTCGGGTGTTACTTTTATTTTCGTGCCTTGGTCGGCGGGGCGTCACTTTGTTGCCATCAGCGGGTGCGGCCGCGTCAGGGCGCCGCGCGGGTGTCGCTTCACGATATCGAGTTTGCATATCGAGTACAGCTGGACCTGTGAGACCGTGGGGAGGGGTCCTTTAGGGGAGAGCCGACCCCTGCCTCTCCCTGCTGGGTTCAAGACTAACTAGTGACCAACCCAATTCTATGTCTGTCTGTCTGTCTCGCTGACTATATATCTCTCTCACTGTAGGTTTGTTTACTGGTCTATCCGTGTTGGTCTTTGTTTGTGTCTGTCATGTCGGCTTTGTGTCTGAGTCAGAATGTCTGTATTTGTGTTGTAATTGTCTTTCTGTCTGTCTTTAGTTCTGTGTTCGTATTCTTATATCTGTTTATCTGTCAGTATGAACATGTCTGCCCGTATCAGAATTTGGTTCTTTCAAATATTTAAATCATATTTGGTCCAGAGTTTCGCTTCTGCTCTCAATTAATTTGCATCTGTTGATTCGAGTCCCAGTAATCCTTATGTGTGTCTGTTTTTACATTGGGAACTTTGTCTGTGTTGTTTTGTCTTTGGAATTTTATTTCATTTGCATATTTTGATTTCATGCTTGCTGAAATTTCACCTCCTCACTTAGTTTATTTTCCAGTTTCCAGTTTCCATCCTCATGCACTCCTAAAGCATACATACATCCACTTGGCTGTACCACCTATACCTGTCTGTATTTGTAAATTGCTTTCCTTCAAATTTAATACAGCTGGTTTCATAATCTAGATATCATATTTGCAATTCTGCCTCCACAAAATTCACTCTTTTATTTGCTTTGATTACTATTTGAACACTACGTTCTGTTTACTTGTCCATACCTTAGTTTATTCTTTTCTTTATCGCTAGTTAGTATTAAGCGTCAGATTTTATATCATTGCATCTTTTCGCATGTAGTATACTAATTCAATTTAATTCCTTTTTGCAATTTTGCCTTGTGTTTCAAGTTCTCGTGTAATTGTGTTATTTTTCATTCTTATTGAACGAAATTACTGGCTTCATGATACGTGTTTTTTTTTTCTTGTTGCGTCATGTTATATCTCCTTTCCTTTCTTTACTCCTCTCTCTTGTTAATTTTCACACCGGTCGTCTCATCACATAACGCCAGTCTGCATTATTTTCCTCCATTTGTGTCTGCCTCCTGCCGCACGTTCATAATGATTCCTTTCTTGTTGTAGTCACGTAGCACTATCTTCACATCTTACCTTCGCTCTCTCTCTCTCTCTCTCTCTCTCTCTCTCTCTCTCTCTCTCTCTCTCTCTCTCTCTCTCTCTCTATTTCATCGATAGAGTACTGTCTCTTTTCAGTATGATATTTCGTTTCATGCCGCTATTTATTTTGTATGACGCATTTATCATATCTTTGTTTTGTAGTGTTTCTTGTTGTGTTATTGCCTTTATGGTGTATATTCCATATCTCTCTTGTTGTTCTCTTTTCTTTCCCGTTCACTTGTTGATTAATCGTCACGCAACTCCAATTAACAGAGAGAGAGAGAGAGAGAGAGAGAGAGAGAGAGAGAGAGAGAGAATGATTATCCGATTGATTGATTGGTTTAAAGTCCTTAGAGAGAGAGAGAGAGAGAGAGAGAGAGAGAGAGAGAGAGAGAGAGAGAGAGAGAGAGAGTCAACCGACCTCACAGAAGTTTGGGGTGTGTGAGGCGGGCCAGTAACGAGGCAGTGGCGGCACCTCAACCCAAACAAAACCATCTCTTACGCCCGAGGAACCACGCAGCCCAACGCACTCCTGTTATTACGTATACAACAATCTCTCTCTCTCTCTCTCTCTCTCTCTCTCTCTCTCTCTCTCTCCTGAATTGTCTAATGGCGATAATTTCTCAAAAGTTAAATATAAACTTTGGACCGAAACTCCACCCGGGGCGCGAACTAAGTGACTAAAAATTGCCGAAAACTTCTTTTTACGCCCGATATGGATTACACCGAGCTGGGAGGATGTGGCTGCTGCTGGTGCTGTTGTTGTTGTTGGTGGTGGTGGTGGTGGTGGTGGTTGTGCTCTTACTGCTGCTATTGCTGCTATTGGTACTGCTGCTGGTTTTGCTGTTGCTGCTTCAGCGCGCTGGGCATTTAGGGGTTCATATTGGGGATTGGAACTCGTAGAAAGATGAAGGGTAATGTTGGTGATATGTTAAAAGGTTTACTACTACTACTACTACTACTACTACTACTACTACTACTACTACTACTACTACTACTACTACTACTACTACTACTACTACTTGTATAATGATAATTTGATTTTGCCATGTTGCATCGACAACTCAACTTAAATGCAATTAACTGAATGACATACATAACATTCAGAAATTGAGGAAAGAGAACATAGTACAGAATGAAATTGCTGCTAATTTAATTGTGATCAGGTTGGAAGAGGTGCTTTATTTATGTTGCTGACTAAGTACTTTTGGGTGATATCCTCTTATTCAGCTTAAATTGAATTGCGGAATTTAATTATTAAAAATAAGTGGGTATATCCAGGAATGTAGGACGCGCTTTCAACCTCAAATATTGTTTGGTTCTCTGTTTGGCAATTATGTAAATCACACAATGATGATTGCGTAGAAATCTGGTAATTTTTTATGTCAACTTCCATTGGTTGTGTGGCTTGATCCAAATATGAACTTGGGTAAAAGTTCCATTGTGATAATGATTCATGAGGCAACTAGGCAGTAGTACGCTTTCTTACCGCTGGAAGCGACAGTGTTAGATGGCTAGATGAGTCAGAATAGAATTTACGACAAAAGAATTACTGGAACCCAGAGCCATTACCTGACAGCTTATAGTATAAATTGAAAGTGTCTCATATTTTACGATCTCCGATTTCATGTAAATTGGTGGAAACTTTATAGAGCGAGGACGGTAATCTCTGTGTGAGGTTACAGTAAGGAGATCAGTTTCGTCTGATTTAGAATAACAATACTAGGAGAAATATCTGTGAAAGAAAAAAAAACGTTTCTTGAGAGTTACATTATTACTTTAATTACATCGTGACGCTGAAGTAACTGTGTGTAATCAAAGGTGCATATGTTACTTAAACTGCTGAAGGATACCAGGTGGCGAGATATTTCCATGTATTGTTTTCACTGACAAAGTAAGGAGTTTTCTTTATTTTATCTTTTTATTCTTGGCATTAGTTACTTTTTACATTTGTTTTTATATCAATTCATTATTTTACTTTTATTTATTTATATATGGAGTTTTTAGAGAGAGAGAGAGAGAGAGAGAGAGAGAGAGAGAGAGAGAGAGAGAGAGAGAGAAAACAAAACAAAGGAGTGATATTGAAGTTTATTGCACAGCTAGAAAGGATATTATTCAGGCAGAGGAGGAGTAGTTCGGATCCGCGAGGCAGACAGGATGAAAATTGAAATATCAACAGTTCAAGAAAACTCCCTGAAGACACCAAAGTAACGGCAGAAAAAGATTAAATAACTTCCATTATCTTTTCCTTACCAAGTTCATGCAGGAAGTTCGAAGCCTGGAGCTCTTCTGTTCCTCCCTTCATTCCCTCCCACTTTCTATTCTTATCAGTGTTGCTCATCCCTTTCCTTTCTTTTTATTCACTCTCTTTCCTCGCACCTTTCCCTTCCCTTTCTCTTACCAAATCCTCCCCGTTTCCTCCCACTTTCTATTCTTCTCTCTTTTGCTCCTCCAATCCTTCCTTTTATTCCTACTCTTTTACTCTCTGCTCTTCTCTCCATTCTCTTCTCAGCCCTTCTCTTGCCCCTAACACCCCAAACCCTGCGCCCCACAAGGGAAGTAGGAAAGCGAAGCACACAGAATAATCCTGTTTCATGCATTTGACTCCTCATGGCGGAGTTTATCATTCAAATGTCTTCCTGCCTCGGTGCGACCCGCCCCAACACACGCTGGCGTCGGGGAGCGATGATAACCAGTTTATCTTTTATTGTGTGTGCGTGCGAGAGAGAGAGAGAGAGAGAGAGAGAGAGAGAGAGAGAGAGAGAGAGAGAGAGAGAGAGAGACACTTATTAGGTGTGAAATTTTAGAAAAAAGAAATATGTTTCAAAGAAGAAATGAAATTCAAACCACACACACACACACACACACACACACACACACACACACACACACACACACACACACACACACAGACACACACACACACACACACACACACTGTGGATGTAGAGTGGTAGACAAGGAACACTGTACTCTCTATCCACACATGGAGAGAGAATTTAGCTATTTTTTTTTTTTTTTTTTTGTGTGTGTGTGTGTGTGTGTGTGTGTGTGTGTGTGTGTGTGTGTGTGTGTGTGTGTGTGTGTGTGTGTATGCTTGCGTTCGTGCGAGCGAGCGTGAGCGCGTGCGCCCCCATGTGTGCATTTGTGTCTGGGGAGGGTGTGACAAGGGAAGCGTACGATTGTGTTTTATGTGAGATGAGAGAGAGAGAGAGAGAGAGAGAGAGAGAGAGAGAGAGAGAGAGAGAGAGAGAGAATGATTTCCTATTATTATCTTAAAAAGAGTATGCTCTGATTTAGTGGGATTAGCATATATTTACCAGGAAACAAGATTACTTATTATCTTCCCCCATCACTGAGCGTGTGGGTGGGACGCATTGTGCGCTTTACTGTGTGGGATGCAGACAGGAATATAGGAAATGTGAAATATTATGTCACACCAGTATCGTATTTGTATTGTTACGGAGCTAAAATGTCTTTTGACGTTAGAAATGTAATATTTTGAGCGTGAATTATAAGAAATATTTTGAAAATGTATTTATTTGCTTGCAAGTCAGTTTGTGATAAGAGCTTTGGACAATATTCCACATCGCTAATGATATATGATTTGCTCTGTTGTGATCATAAATTTTCATTGTCATCTTAGTGATAACTCATTGCACTATTGATACCTTTATAGTGGGATTTCTTTTTTAAGAATCTAACTATATCACCAGAAATACAAAGCAGATTATAGATAGAAAAGTTGATGTTGATTTTATATAATTTGTAATTCTGTACCCATGTAATTCTGTACATAAGACTTTTTTCCAATGCTGATTGGTGGAGGAAATAATCAATGATATGTTCGTAACTTGAAGGATCGGACTCATGAAAAACTTTGTGTGTGTGTGTGTGTGTGTGTGTGTGTGTGTGTGTGTGTGTGTGTGTGTGTGTGTGTGTGTGTGTGTGTGTGTGTGTGCATCTGCTTTCCTTTTCAATCACCTAGGATGAAATACATAAAAAAAAGCTCTTTGCTTTAGAGGAATGTTCCTAGTGGGGTTGTTATGAGTGGAAATTATGAACTATGTAAACGGAAAAAAAATTCGTAGGTGGGTGTAGAGGACGATAAGACAGGCGTTAAGGGTACGCATTTATTTAAGAATGAAAGTTTGTTGGAGAACGAGGAGGAGGAGGAGGAGGAGGAGGAGGAGGAGGAGGAGGAGGAGGAGGAGGAGGAGGAGGAGGAAAAAAGGGGTGAAGGCGGCGGCAGTGGCATGAAGAGGAAGAGGCACATGATTAGGAGGAGGAAGGTAAGAGGACGATGGTGGGGGAAGGAGGAGAGGAAGGGGTTTGTTGTGGAAGGAGGAAAAGGAGGAGCTGGTGTCTAGTGGTAGCGGTAGCGGTGGAAGTGGTGGAGGAAGGGGGGTAGGAAGATGGTGGGAGTAGGGAGGGGGAAGGAGGAAGTAGATAAGACCATGGAGCTAGTATAGGGGGAGAAAGGGGACAGCGGACACCATCAGTAAGCGTGTACAGCAATAAAGGCAATGTACGAGGGCAGTAAAGTGTGCACCGGGATATATGACGGTCCATCGCGCCATTTTGGACCGCACGGCCGCCAGTTCCACCGTCCACGCTGACCTGTGAGCTGCTCTTCTTTGCAGTGGGCTAGGTCACTGTACCTCACTTAAACTTCCCTCAACCTGCCTCGGTATAATGGACTGGAGTCACTGGATGTAAGGCATTCAGACTTTCAGCACTAATTGCCACGTTTTGTCTGCTAACGTGTTGGATGAACCGCTGCAGCTTTCCATTGCAACACAAAAATCGTGTATCCCGCTAGTCACTCGAGCATACCATCTTTAACCTTTTTAAATGAAAGAAAAGGTAAAGGTGTGAGCGTTGCAGCACAAACAGATAAAGCAGTGATTGCCTTGGCCTGGTGTGGAGAGTCATGACCGGGAAACTGAGGAAAATTTTATGAAGAAAAAAAGAGGTATTGATGAGCACAGGAGAACAAACAACCATGGTGAGGCTTTCGTTTATTCTAGTGTTGGACAAGTAGACAAGCCTCAAGTTCTGTCAGGTAGAACATCAATAGAGCGGGAGACAAGCGAGGAAGAAAGGCCTGTGCAAGAAGCTGGGGAGACTCCATCGTCTGGGGGAAGGAGGGAGGCCAGGATGGAGGGGATAGCGAAACAGGCAGAGGACCCTACTTAATGGTGCAGCTGGCTCCACCTTCCGTGCTGCCCTCCTCCCCCCCTCCTGGTGAGTCCCCATTTGCCCCCCCTGTCGGCCAGACACTGCGGCAGCTGGGACACAGAGGGCAGGCGGGAGAGGAAGGAGAAGAGAGAAGGAAATATAAAACAAACAGATAAAAAAGTCTTAACTAACGATTTCTGAGGCGCACTTACATGAAATAACTAGGACAGATATAAAACATAAAACCGAAAATTCATAAAGTCGTCATCGATAGATATAAAAATCTGTAATTATAGAAACCTTACTTTTCTGAGACGACTAGATTATCCCATTATGGAGGCGGACCAGCCACGGCCAACCCAAAACGGAAGAATTCCAGAGTCATAAAATGCGAATGAAGAAAGTGAGGAAGGTTGAGGAGCCCAGACGTCCTCGTGGGAGAGGCGGTGACAGGCCAGGGAAGGGGACTGTATGGCCTCGTGAATTTAGATAAGGTAATTTTTCCCCGTTGAAGATGTGTTGTCGAGGCGCCTTTCCTTAATTCACGGGGGCGGCAGACCGGACTCCCGTATCAGACTTATCGGCTTCAGAGTACGAGAAGAGGCGGGTCCAAGTGGCTGTGGGTAGTAAAGTGGCAGCCATGAGTGTGAATTTCGTGTGTGTGTGTGTGTGTGTGTGTGTGTGTGTGTGTGTAGTTACACATTCTCGTTAGCATGCAGCATCAGTGCCTTCATTTCGTCTTTTAAACTAAATGCTTACTAAAATTTTAATATTCAAATTCCCTTAAACAAGAAACTTTCACACCAGCAAAGAAATATACCCTCATATTTTATCATTCTTTGATCGTGATTATTTTTTTATCATTCTACATATCCGTTCTTTCCTCATTAGGTCAGTTGAAACTTTTATCCATCCATTGGCCGCGTGGCAGCAAAACCAAGGGAAGGGAGGCGGGAACTTCGATGGCCAATATCGTAATGTCGCGTCACCTCGGCTGGCTAGACGCCCATCAGACCCCGCGCTGCCTCCCCCTCGTGTTGTCAGTGTCCTGAAGCTACAATAGTTGCATTCGGGAATGTAGCATGGGATGAGCGGAAGACAAATGTATGATCTGAATCAAGAGCAAAAGATTAGCTGTAAAACAAAAAAAGACGTGGGCAGGATGTTGCAGAAAAAAAGGGGAACTTGCTTTCTTGGTTCGCAAGTGTGTGCCAGAGATCTCGTGCTACTTTTTTTTCAAATTTTTTTCCTTATTTTTCTGTTTTATCGATATTTTAACACTCATCTTTGAACTAGACTGAAGAGAGTCAAAGGAAATATTTTAGGCTTAAGTGGGTAAACACGAAAGAATAAAAAATGAACCCCCCAAAAATAAGAAGAAAAGCAATGAAGACTCCAAAAAGAAAACTAACGACAGAAAAATCATCTGAGGCAAAAAGTTTGTGTTATTGTAAGAAATAACTGTTGGTCTGCTTCAGTGCACGTGTAGAGACAGCCACTTGGGACTGGGTGCCCTCAGGGACCGTGCACGCTGCCGTTGCCTCCACAGCCACCGTCGTCACAGCCGCCGCCTTAGAGACTCACGAGGCTCCAGGTTTCCGATTTGAATAACTTGGAGATGATTAAGTTGGTAATGAATACAGTCGAGGGAAGAGGATGTGAACTCACATAGTTCTATAATTCGTTTTTCCTCCCGGAAAAGTCAGAATTCATTATAGTATAGTAATTACTCGGAACGGCATTTCTTCAGTTCATTACTTAAAAATGCGAGGTATAAAGGCGCTTTAATGTAACATAATCAGGTTTAATGCAGAAGGTAGCACTCGCCTTGGCAAGTTCATAATGCATGTATAAAGCACGCGGGGCCGGGATGGGTGCACGAGCAACAAAGACCCGCCTGGAGCAAGAGAAGCCATTAATAACTTTTGGGGCGACAATTTACCTTGTTTACGTCGAGGATCCTCAGAGTATCAAGTCTCTCCTGAAGGTGCTCGACTTGGGAGCTTCCGTCAGCCACCACGTCCTCAAGGGCCTGAGAGAGTGGCCCTCGACACGACCAATTAGTGGTCCTCAGAAGGCACTCTCAGCCTCCTCCCCCTCGTCTTCCCTCCTATCTTCTCTACCCCCGTGTCTGCCGGTACCCTCTCGCCTCCCGCCCCAGATGTCAAGGATACATGTTCCCCGCAAGTTAGCGAGACACTGAGGATGTTAGAGCTCGTGCTTCTGGTGGCCGCTCGGGGAGGAGGTAATGTGAGGGAGCAATGGTCTGGAAAGGTTAGGTTGTGAGGTTGATGGCTTGTTGGCATTGGTGATGGTGGTATTGGTATAGAGGTAGTAATGGTAGTATCGATGTTGGTGTTACTGGCTGTGTTAATGACAGTAAAAGCAGTAGATATGGAATTAACAGACCATAGTGTTACATTCAAATGGATCTTTGTGTGTGTTGTGTAAGCAATGAACACGAGGCTAAACGGGAACTGAGTTTCAAACAGCAACAGGTACACACTCAAAAAACTAATAACTTTCCAGCTGCAGGTCGTCGCATTGATCCTCCCGTGATGAGCGACACTGGAGACTATGACCCTTACTCCAGCACTTGACTTGTTGCTTCTCTCTCTCTCTCTCTCTCTCTCTCTCTCTCTCTCTCTCTCTCTCTCTCTCTCTCTCTCTCTCTCTCTCTCTCTCTCTCTCTCTCTCTCTCTCTCTCTCTCTCTCTCTCTCTCTCTCTCTCTCTCTCTCTCTCTCTCTCTCTCTCTCTCTCTCTCTCTCTCTCTCTCTCTCTCTCTCTCTCTCTCTCTTCACATCCTCATCACGCTTTACTTCCTTCCTGTACCTCCTACGTACCTCTCTCTCCTCTTAACACTTATCTGATGTTACTCCCTTGCGTCATTCCTGCTTTCTCCTGACTACCGGTCTCCTTTCAACACAGTTTACGTACTTCCTTCCCTGTCATCCTTATTTTCCTGTTCCCACAAACACTACGACACTTGGAAAAGATATATCGAATATTATACTGCACTATTCTCCTCCATTAAGGTATACACTCTACGCAGGTAGAACAAGTGTCATTTTGGTTGATAGTTTTTTTTTTTTTTTTTTATTTATACCATGTATGCTTTTCACGGGAATTTATGGGCTAAACGGAATATTGTTTAGGGTACCTAAACCGTGGACAGGATTCAAACCCGTGCGCTTGGAGACCCCTCGAACCCCAAAGCACGCATGGTTCCACTGTACCACGGGTTTAACGAAGATGCGTCACTAAGCCCGCTTCACAGAGACCACTTGTTGTAAAGACGGTGTACAAGATTCCTCATCGCCTTTAGAATTGTGACGCTGAGATGTTGGTTTGCAGTAATAGGTCGACGTTTTTACCTCATCATGTTGGCGTATCTTGTCTTCAATGTATTTTTCCGTGTGCTCATCTCGTCTTTGGCTTCTATTGACCTGGAAAAGCGTTCAAGTGATTCCCGAAGTGCCATGTCTTTCATCTCCGAGTTTGGGTGCAAGAGTCAAGGAGTCAAGAATCAAGTCAAGGATCCGTCTCTCCTCGGTCACTTCCGCTTGCTGCTTCGGCATGCGACTTTCCCATCACGGCATCTCGCTTTCACTTGATAAAGGCAACATGCTGGTGAAACATCTTGATTGTTATCTTTTATCAATTTTATCTTTTATAATTTAGAAAAATTATCAGTTAATTTAGTAATCAACATTGTTTAGTTTTGAAAAGATATATATATATATATATATATATATATATATATATATATATATATATATATATATATATATATATATATATATATATATATATATATATATATATATATATATATATATATATATATATATATATATATATATATATATATATATATATATATATATATATATATATATATATATTTTTTTTTTTTCAAAGCAAGTCATTTTTGATCATCAAATTAACAAATGATTTTTTTTTTTAACAATCAAGCGAAAGCGAGATATCGTGATGGGAAAATCACTAATCTGTTTCAATTCTTCCATTTTGCCTCATTTTCATGATATGCAACCCTTCTTGAAGAGAACGTTGTGGTATCAGACTTAATGGCGTGAAGGAAATATCGTAAACACGGTCATTCACACGAGAGCGTTAAGATGCAAAATTCTCAGGTAGCTGTATTCTATCTACCTTCCTAATACAATTGTTAACCTGCATCTTTACTATTTTATTCATGTTGTATTTGTAAGCAATTTGTTTTTTTCCTTGCTTACTAATGGAGGTGTATAAAAAGACGAGTATGAGATCACCTCAAAAACTGAATTAGTTAAATATTTCGACTTTCCTCTCGTTTTCTTTTCGAAAAAGTATTGTGAGTGAGCTTTTTAGTCTTTTTATTCCCTTAGCCAGTCACTCTGACAAAAAAACCATCAGTCACCATACCTCATCCAGTCATCTCATCATCCTGCCTTCCTCAATCACCCTTCATCATCTCACACCACATGACCTCACTTCTTTCCCATCACCACCTGTCAACGCCAAGCATTCTCATCAAGTCTATCTTCTCAGCGGCGCTATTAACACCATCACGTCAGATCCCCAACGCTTCACATCAACCATTACCTTCCCTGACTATTGAACATCCATGGCACTTTCAGTAATTATCAGTGCCTTTAGTATTATTCCCTATCGCCATCCATTATCTCGCGCATAGCAAACGAGGTTATGAATCACTAATATATATTTCATAGTTATTTTTATTCGTCTAATCTTATTGTTTATTGAATGGATCGGTTGGTGGCGTGACGGATACCTTGTAAATTTGCAATCGACACATTATGCTTAATGGGACTTTGAGACTAAATGTACTGACAAATAAATATGCATGTAGGGAGTGTTGGAAACCGAATCACATTTTTCCAAAAAGCTCTCCCCACCTGTAACTCCTTTCTAATGAGACAAAAGCACCAAGTTCTTATCAGGGTTCAAAGTTGAGACTTTGAGGAAGGAAATATTGCAATCATATGGTGTTTTTTTTACCATTAGTTTCCCTTTAACGAAGGTGCAGAAAGTATCTTTGAGGGACTTAAGTCACTCAAAACTTGTTAGGGTGCTTTCATTATTATTATTATTTTTTTATTATTATTATTATTATTATTATTATTATTATTATTGTTTTCATTATTATTATTATTATTATTATTATTATTATTATTATTATTATTATTATTATTATTTTCATTATTAATTTATTATTAT
>NC_059298.1:6263053-6270553 GCF_017591435.1 Portunus trituberculatus
TATTATTATTATTATTATTATTATTATTATTATTATTATTATTATTATTATTATTATTATTATTATTTTATTATTATTATTATTATTATTATTATTGTTTTCATTATTATTATTATTATTATTATTATTATTATTTTCATTATTATTATTATTATTATTATTATTATTATTATTATTATTATTATTATTATTATTATTATTATTATTATTATTATTATTATTATTATTATTATTATTATTATTATTATTATTATTATTATTATTATTATTATTATTATTATTATTATTATTATTATTATTATTATTATTATTATTATTATTATTATTATTATTATTATTATTATTATTATTATTATTATTATTATTATTATTATTATTATTATTATTATTATTATTATTTTTATTATTATTATTATTATTATTATTATTATTATTTATTATTATTATTATTATTATTATTATTATTATTATTATTATTATTATTATTATTATTATTATTATTATTATTATTATTATTATTATTATTATTATTATTATTATTATTATTATTATTATTTTCATTATTATTATTATTATTATTATTATTATTATTATTATTATTATTATTATTATTATTATTATTATTATTATTATTATTATTATTATTATTGTTTTCATTATTATTATTATTATTATTATTATTATTGTTTTCATTATTATTATTATTATTTTTATTATCATTATTATTATTTTTATTATTATTATTATTATTATTATTATTATTATTATTATTATTATTATTATTATTTTCATTATTATTATTTATTATCATTATTATTATTATTTATTATCATTATTATTATTATTATTTATTATCATTATTATTATTATTATTATCATTATTATTATTATTATTATTATTTTATTATTATTATTATTATTATTATTATTATTATTATTATTATTATTATTATTATTATTATTATTATTATTATTATTATTATTATTATTATTTGTTTTCATTATTATTATTATTATTTTCATTATTATTATTATTATTATCATTATTATTATTATTATTATTATTATTATTATTATTATTATTATTATTATTATTATTATTATTATTATTATTATTATTATTATTATTATTATTATTATTTTCATTATTATTATTATTATTATTATTATTATTATTATTGTTTTCATTATTATTATTATTATTTTCATTATTAACATTATTATTATTATTATTATTATTATTATTATTATTATTATTATTATTATTATTATTATTATTATTATTATTATTATTTTCATTATTATTATTATTATTATTATTATTATTATTATTATTATTATTATTGTTTTCATTATTATTATTATTATTATTGTTTTCATTATTATTATTATTATTATTATTATTATTGTTTTCATTATTATTATTATTATTATTTTCATTATTATTATTATTATTATTCATTTATTATTATTATTATTATTATTTTTTTTCATTATTATTATTATTATTATTTTTATTATTATTATTATTATTATTGTTTTCATTATTATTATTATTATTATTATTATTATTATTATTATTATTATTATTATTATTATTATTATTGTTTTCATTATTAATATTATTATTATTATTATTATTATTATTATTATTATTATTATTATTATTATTGTTTTTTATTATTATTATTATTATTATTATTGTTTTCATTATTATTATTATTATTATTATTATTTTCATTATTATTATTATTATTATTATTATTATTATTATTATTATTATTATTATTATTATTATTATTATTATTATTATTATTATTATATTGTTTTCATTATTATTATTATTATTATTATTATTATTTCATTATTATTATTATTATTATTATTGTTTTCATTATTATTATTATTATCATTATTATTATCATTATTATTATTGTTTTCATTATTATTATTATTATTATTCTTTTCATTATTATTATTATTATTATTTTTATTGTTTTCATTATCATCATTATCATCGTTTTATTATTATTATCATTATTATTATTATTATCAATTATTATTATATTATTAACCTAGATACATGATTATGATTATTGCCAATATTATTATTACTAACTGTAATACCGTTGCAAAAGTACACATCATCACCACCAATGTCATTACCACCGTCACTACTACCACCATTACTAATGCCACCAACACTTCCGTAATTATGGTCATCACCGCCCACCCGCTCCCACACCTCCCGCCAGCCTCACAGACGCGAGGGTAGCTGAGAAAGGGTTGCCTGGCAAGGCTCTCACGGTTAAATTACCGATAATGTAATTCTTCCCTGCCCTCCTTAGTCCTTTTCCCTTTCTCTTTCGTCTCCTGCGTCTTTTCTCCCGCCCACCTTGTCCCTCATATCCGCTACACCACGCTGTGCTCCTCAGGGAACACATTTCAACCTATTTTTCTCAGTGGGGGAGGAAGGACCTCCCGGAGCGAAGTCTATGTAGAAACAAATGCACCCTTTTCTTATCCACATACCGGGATTGTGATAGACTCGCACAAGATGTGGCCAATTTTACCTCCACTCTTGTGTCTGGTTTGCTGTGAGCTTTGTGTGCTGCATGCCTATGTTCACTTATTAATGAAATGTGAATTAGTTTATTTTCAATGTTACAGGTAGGTTGTGTGACTGCTGTGAAAAGAAATTCAAAGAATGAAAGCTCTTGAACATCTAATGCTCCTCTTGTATTGTGCAAAGCGTCAATGAGTGGTAAAGTGAAATGGTAACATGTTGGAGATCTTAAGTTCCTCGTTAGTTGACAAGTATTTTAGATTCAATTGGAGTGATTCGACGTCAATCCTCGTGACCACAACCTGCAAAAAGGAAAATAGTAAATCACAGGCTGCTTCATAGGATGCTGATCCTGATTCCTTTACCTTCCCTTCAAGATTTTCAATATATTCTATATACATTTATAGATGCCGCTTGAAGTAAAAGAAATAATCGAGTATGTGAAACTGTAGGGCGAAATTGGAGAGGCCACGCGTTGTCAAATCATTTATTTCAACCTGTATGGGAATCACATACACAGTCACAAATGTCCGCCACTACATCATAGTAAACACAATGTGCACCCACAATAACACAACACCGTCACAAATGTCAGCCACTACACCTTAGTAAACACATAATACGCACCCATAATAACACAAACCGTCAGAAATACAAACCGAGACATTTTATATTTCACAGTGGCAATCTGCATTTGCAATGCATCCTCAAAACAGTAATAAAACTCACTTCATTGGCCCACGGCACAATCGTCCTAGTCACTGCAGGAAAGACAGCCACTAGGAACCCTCCAATATGCAGAATCAAACGTCACTTCCACATGAACCAGCACCGCTCAACTGGTCGCCGGTCAGACACCAACCACCACCTCCCACCTGAACTGACACCACCCAACACCCAAACACTAGTACATAGGCAATATAACCACCAAATACATTATACATGTTGTTCTAATGACTACCCTAATCATTGCACATCCAGTAATCAGCATACGTATAAACATGTGACAACTTACTTGATTGGTATTCAGATAGCCCCAGGCACTCCAGCATACACGAGTCACCGCAGCACACCGACCACCACCACTTCCCAGTTGAACCGTCACACACTCCTCAATCCAAGTACCTATGTTACTCATCAAACCCAAACACTGTATCCATAACACAATAATCCAAGGCAGGGAGGAGGTGGTGGCGGAGACGTCAATGCTGGCGAATGACTAACTAAACCCGGCACGAGCCACCTCCCAGTAAGGCAGACGCCACGTCATCAACAACATACGTACGAGAAGCGCACACGAAAACATAATTTATGATACAGAAACCTTTTTCTATATCTTATTTCACAATTGCTCTACAAAAATACGTACGGTTATTGAATCCAGTCAATGGGCGAAAATCGAAGGCGTTCAACAATATCAATTCGTTAAAGCTTATGTTATCGCGTAGTGTGTGGCGGTGAACGATGTGACTACCTGAGGGAAGGTGTAAACCTTACATTGTAAGGGGAGAATAAAGGGTTTTCACATATGTAGCCTGCTATGTTTTGACCTGATATGAAACGTGTTTATTAGTCACTCTACAAGAGACAGGAGAACTTTGCCCTTATCCCGCGGAGGATTCTCTCTCTCTCTCTCTCTCTCTCTCTCTCTCTCTCTCTCTCTCTCTCTCTCTCTCTCTCTCTCTCTATTGTTATTTTTTTATTATAAAACGATTTTCATTAGTTAGAGGTATTTTTGTTATAGTTTCTATGCTATTGTTCTTTTTTTTTATTAGTAAAGAATGCAGTTGTAGAAATATTTTATGTTCCTGTGATATGAAAGCGCTGTTCTTTTCTTTGCTTTTACATCCACTAATTGATAAAGGTCACTGTAGACAGAGGAACGCTGTTATTAAGAGCATAAGTGGTAATTGAGATACGATAATAAAAACTATAGATCCTGTAGGTTAATCATTCCAGTGTTAGGGAATTAGAATATGGCGAGCGATCGTCATTACTGCCTTTACTTCACCTACCCATTATCTTCGTGAGTGTAGATATTATTACGACCGTGTGTGAATAGCTTGAATAACACTTATATAGGACAAATAATCTGTAATAGCGTTACAGATTAATTATATACTTCGAATTTAAGAGAAAAAATACTTTTATGACTATATTTCTTCTTATTTTTTTTTTTTTTAAGAAAATCCGATAGCATGTGAAACTGAGAGGCAGAGAAACGCGATAATGGCTGTGAAGGGAGCACTACAACACTCAAAAGGCTCAACGTAATTACACAAACATGGACGTCATGATTAAAGAGGATTAGTTGTTCCCATGGCACGAGGAGGTTCAATCTGATCTGCTTTTTCTGATGAATGTATTGTCTTATTTACGGATACTTGTACACGTAATAATGGGACGAGTGGATGTTTGAGATATTTTGCAGTATATCAGTGTAAGGGATGGTAAGATAGCGGCCTAGAGAGGATTACGAGGGATGGTGAGGCGAAGACGAGGATTGGAAACAGTGAGCTGACGTTAAAGTGATTCGAGGAAGCAACACGGAAAATCCATTCCACTGAAGAAAAGCGGACGTGAGAATTGACGTGTCATGTGGAGCAAGTGACACTTTATTCGTGCCTGTATACAAGTGCATGTATGTCGCACGCATATCTGCTTTCCCTCACTCGCCTGTAAAAAAGTAACAGAAAAAGATGCGTAAAGGGAAACTCTAAACTATGATAGGTAATACGGTAAATCTTTGATAACGCGAATGAAATCGATCTCCCAATGGGTAATACAAGCAATCGAAAATCAGATGTGATCTCAGTATGGAGGATAAATGGTTGAGACAAAAACTAAAAGTACAAAGTATAATCCAACAAAATAATAGGACTGCTTCTGACACAATGGCGCATCTTTTCAGCATGGGCATGATTAGAGGCAAGCTTGAATCATTATTCATACCTTGATGTGTTTCTATATGAATAGGTAAATGTAGGTTGTATTCACCTTCATAAAGGGAAAATCATAATTCAGTGACATTAATAATAAGCACTTTGCAATATGTTCTATTTTATGGGTGTTCTTGATTGAGGGTTAATTAATCATATGGACAATGAATATTAAATAGTACCTTGTCTGAAAATAACCATGATAGAAACAAAATTTTTCCACATATGAAAGTCAGATAAGTATAATATTTTTTTATAGATCTTCATTTTTTTTAATCAGTAAATATGAAGATAAATGGAATAGAGAGTTAATTCCGGTTGGATGGATGTCTGACGTTTGGCCGACAAAAATTTTACCGATGGATCTGGCTGACTGACATTTGGTCGACTGACATTTCGCCGACGGATATTTGACTGAAATAGATATTTGACCGAATGGACATTTGACCGAAAAGAAAACAACCGAACAGACAACTGGCAGCTTGCCAGACGCTGATACAGTCGCGAGTCTGCAGTTATAAAACCAAGACAATGTTTTTTCAGCATTATGTTTCAGTGTGTTTTACATTTATTTACTGTATTGTTATTCCCATTCAACTTTATTTTGTGATGTGTATATTATCACTATAAAGTTTAAAGTTATTTTTGTTGGTAATGTTTTCCAAAAAGAAATTTAAATAAGAAAGGAAATTTAAAAGACCGTATGTCCAATTAGGCAGCTATTTGATAGTCGGAGAAATGTTCGCTTTTCGAAATGTCTGTCGGTGAAATGTCTGTCGGCCAAATGTCCGTTAGTTGTCTGTCCGGACACCATTGTTATATAACTTACATTTCAAGTTAGTCACTTGTAGAACGACCTACTTGAGAACTATGCTTATTTGTACTGAATATATAGAAATGTAATAGTGATCTCGATGACTTCACTTCGCGTCCTTCCCAAAGCTGGGTATTTCAAAGCCAAGAAATACCTAAATGCTTCCTATTAACCCTGTCTTTGGCGGCGATTACATCAGAGAGCTCTGCGGGGCAGTACGAGGCTCTGCAAAGGCGGCACTCTAAAATTGCTGCCAGCGCCACTACGGACCACCCAAGCCTCATAACTGCCAATCGACTCTACAGCCAAAGAAAATAATGAAAAAGTAAAAGCACACACACACACACACACACACACACACACACACACACACACACACACACACACACACACACACACACACACACACACACACACACACACACACACACACACACACACACAAACCCTGCAGCTAACGAGTCTAAGGCAGCCAATGGCTAGAGTAAGTCCATTATATCGACACCCTCTGTAGTTTGGTAATTACCGAGCTTAATGTCACCCAATATTGCTTCTCTTGTTTATGTAACGAGAAACTCCTGGATCGATCCCCGCCTCTATCTCCTCTTACACCCGCGTTTGCCAACTCCCACACTGGCAAATCACTCGGCCGCGCGACGTAGTGAGGCATAAAGCTCATTTCTATTATGTAAAATGAGCCAATCTGGTTATTTTTTTTCACTCAATCGCAAATTATGTCTGCTCACGTCTTGCTGCAAGGAAGGAAAGAATGCCGGGGGTGATTATCGCGAAGAGGGGAAAAAATAAACTCTGCCTTGGAACTTAACTGAAAATCGATGCCGCAGCAAAAGTCAGGTCCTGGATATTTACGGGACTCTAATTACAGAGCCTCGGGAGCTCGGCAGCCCTGGATTCCTGTTTCAGGCTGTGGGATGCGTTTGTCGAACCGCTTATTAATGCAGCTCAAGTTTCCCGGAGCGCGAGGGAAAGAGAGGAAGAGGAAAAGAGAGGTTGGGAAGGGGGACGGGGTGAGAGGAACCGTAGGGATCACTGCACCCCACACGCCTCCTGGTGGAGTGTCAGGCAATAGAAGTGTCGCGTAGAAATATTTCATCCCTTCCCCAGGAAAATATTATTGTCGTGCCCAACTGGAATAATGTTTGAAAAAAAAGAGATATATG
>NC_059298.1:6278053-6295553 GCF_017591435.1 Portunus trituberculatus
CGGATGGAGCAGGCGTGGTGATGGGCAGCAGTCCTATACGGGTCGTGTTACTGGTGATGGGAAGTGATAGGTGGCGGGTAATGGCGCGTGATGTGTGGTGACAGAGGCGATGGGTGGTGATGAATATGATTATGCTAATGTGAAATCCTAGAATATGTTGTATATGTACCTTTTTATTCATCGCCTTCACACACACACACACACACACACACACACACACACACACACACACACACACACACACACACACACACACACACACACACACACACACACACACACACACACACACACACACACACCTGCTTTTACCACATTATTTTACAACTAGCGTAATATAACTCTGGCTTTCATGGGTCCATAATAATAGTTTCTACGTATTTACTGATACACGTACCAGTTGTAGTGTGGTAGTGGTGATAGAACTGTGGTGATACTAGTGATCTTGTACTAGCATTAACTCCTTCAGTACTGTGACGCTATTTTACCATGAGCTTTGGGTGTGACTAGACGATTTTATTTACATTAGGAAGGGTCTATGAAGGTCAGAAGATTACTGGTAAGAGTCTTCACTATTTTGATCTCCACATAAGTTTCTCAAGCTGTTTAAAATCACCAAATAATAAGCAGAATGAATATAAAAACACGTCATGGTACTGAATGGGTTAATGTAATGGTGTTGCAACGATGGTAAAGGAGGTGTTGCTGTTGGCACTAAGGTGTTAATGACGAATTTGTGGTATGTGGAAGCGGTTGTGAATGTCATGTAATGGTTATGTGATTGCTAGTATTTGTTTTTCTATTCTTTAATATGTATAGAAAAATAAAAAGCGAAGTAACATCAGGAACGACAAAAAGTGAGAGGATAACAATAGCAACAACAACTGGTGCTTCTGCTGCGTTACTTATCAGAATAGTAATCTGTTGTGTTGTTATTAGAAAAAATAAATATATCTGACACTGCCACTGTTAATCGTACTAAAGTATCAATATTTACGGTATTTGGATTTCTCTTGCTGAAATATTAAAAAGTGATTGGTGGTGAGTACAGACTAAAGCGATGTGTTATTAATATATTATTAGCATTTTCTCATAAAGTTTAGACCTTTTTTTAATTTATTTTTTATGCATTTACTTTCACAAATTGATCCTTATGATATAGATTTTTTTTTAATGTAAGAAGGGAAAACTGGCCAAGGGCACCATCAACTTAAAAAGACCATTACTGGTGGTTGTTGAAAAGTTACTATCTGCAGTACTTTTTTTCCAGTGATCGTCGTCCTTTTCCAGTCATTTTTTCCTCGATACTGTTATCCTTTCCCACTTTTCATCCTTTTGTATGACGATGCTGCGTGTCCCTCGTTCCAATCATACACTCTTTCCTTTCCAAACTATTTTCTTCCTCCCACCACAGCGCCGTGCCAGTCTCAATAGCCCCATCTATGTTTTAGAAAGGAAACTAAAATTCTCCATAACACTAACACCCGGCTCGAGCTCCAGCGCTACCACCTCCTGGCTCTGCTCTCCAGCGGGCAAACCCTCCCCGTCCCAAATTGCGTTCCCTCTTCTCCCCAGCTCAATCTGTCTCATCCTTGCCCTTACACTTCCTCCCTCGGAATATACAAGGTTCCTGCAGGCGCCCTAGTCTATTGTTCATATATCTGGTGTTTTATATCCGAGGAATATTCTAGGCTCGATAAATAACAGGGCGGGGAATAAGCTCTTTCATATACACACGCTGGGGCGGGGTCGGTGCTTTGTAATTTGCCTGTGCGTGGTGAGGGAGAAAGAGCGGCCAGCCTACCCTACCCTCGTTTCATGGGTCTACTTTGTCCTGAGAAAAGCAAATGGTTCTGTGGACACACGAAGCTGCAGGAGAGGCAAGCGAGCCTAACTTACGAGGCATAGATAGTACTCAAGACAAGGAATTTGATTTTTCATTTATATATAATAGGTTCTATGTGAGGAAATATTAGCTTTCCTGCAATGACACACACACACACACACACACACACACACACACACACACACACACACACACACACACACACACACACACACACACACACACACACACACACACACACACACACACACACACACACACACACACACATATGTAATCAGTTGGTCGTTGCAGGTCTGCCCGTATCTCTTTACACAATATCGTAACCAAAAGCACAACGTGATCTTTGATGTTTCATGGGACGTGGCAAGGAAAAGCAAACCATTCGCTCCCCCGCTTCTGGCTCTTAGGAAATACATCGAAACGCAAGGGTGAGGCGAGGCTGGTCGGCGAGGAGGAGCTCTGAACCCTTCTCTTCCTTGCACCACATTTCACATTTTACGCGAAGACACCACGGATGAAAAAGAGGACGTGATCGGCAATTTTTTTAAGTCGAAGTGCTAATCGAATCTATAAGAGGATCGAAATTAGGGTGCATTGACACGTTGATTACGCTATGATGTCTTGTTCTTGTCAATACTTCCATATGGTTGTGGTTGAAGGGCGCATGTGGAGGGCTGGTGAGGGGCCTGGTTCCCGCTGAGATGATGACAATGTGGGATATGATATTCTGGCTCGCGACGGGGACGATCTCTGGTGCTTTATTCAAGTTTTGCGGCTAGTGTTGCCAGTCTGCATCGAGAGAGAGAGAGAGAGAGAGAGAGAGAGAGAGAGAGAGAGAGAGAGAGAGAATATCACAATGAATCTACAGTAAATATTAAACATGTAGACATATATTACTTAAAAACTAGAAGAGAAGAAATGAGAAAAAACGAAAAACACATTGGGCACAAGCTAAAATATAAATATGCTCTCGATCCTCCTCCTTCACCATCAAATACTCATCCCGCCACCTACCACCACGTCCACTCAGTCTCTGCACACAGTTGACCCTACACCATCAGTACTCTTCTCGTGTCTCGGGCGAGAAATGAGAGAGACACTGGAAAGGATGTCCCCTGAACCCTGCGAGGATAGCAAGACTCAAATCCCAACCAAGGCATCCACAGGTGAGGGCAGCGGTGGGGCCAATGACAGGTGGACACTCATCCCTTGAAGCTTTCCCCTCTCCTACCCTCTTTCATCCTCTCTCTCTCTCTCTCTCTCTCTCTCTCTCTCTCTCTCTCTCTCTCTCTCTCTCTCTCTCTCTCTCTCCTTCCCATTCCTTCTCTCTTGTGCCCATTTCCCTTGCTGGTTTTTCCAGTCTTCTGTTCTCTGGAATTCCGGAAGAAACCCCACAAAGGAGAAAAGTTCCCAGTCGAGGTAAAATGTGAGGTCCATTTACGCTTATACCCGGAAATTTTCGAGGACTAACGCCGGTGGACAGGTAGATATACTGATTGTGCACACCTGTGGCCACGAAGGAACGGGAGAATTTGCATAAGTATAGCGAACTTCCAAGGGAAAATAAATAATCTCGATGAATTTATAATCCTACAGCAAGTAATTACAACACCGCAACTTTGGAGAGAAGCCACGATAAAAAAGCAGCATAATTTTCGCACTGGGAATTACCAAGACGAGAAGGAGTAGCTTTCATTTTTCTCTCTCTTCCTTCATCTCAACATGAAGGCTGATTATACCGTCGGCTTCCTCTCGCAACATTCCAGCAGCAGGTGTAGATGGTCGCTCGACGATCTGCGTGGGTCCGAGGCGCCTTTAGTCACGGCCCTAAGTGATTGCCAAGCGCGTCTGGCTTTCGTTCGTCAGCACAACGCGGGAGGAAAGAAAAAAAGGAAAGGATTGAATATGGGGGACAAAGGCTGAAAAATAAATTCAGAAATATGGAAGAGGTAAAAGAAAGAGGAAAAAATTAAATAGTAAACTAAGGGTAAGACAAGGTGAGGGGAGGGACAGGGATAGAGGACTTGGAGTGCGAAGGGATGGAAGGTAGAGGGAGGTAAGTGAAAGTGGGTATATGTCGCAGCAGGGGAGAAGGGAAAACAGCAAGGGGTGGGATGGGCTGGGAGAGTGACGGGTCTGGAAGGAAAGGGATCGGTGAGGGTGAAACGAAGGATGACTTTACAATATCAGTGTTCATAGAAAGTCCTGACACGGATAGCTTACTATGTACTGTGTCAGTCTGTGGAAGTTTAGACGGCGGCTTGAAAAAAATAATACAAAAGCCTTGTTTTCGTGTCTATGATCGGCTAGAAAAAATAACAATCTGGAAGATATAAACTGACTAGCAAATACTCTAATCATGTAAAGCGCAAGGAAGCAGTCTGCTTAAATAACCAAGAAAATGAAAAATACGAGACATTTTTCTGGAGAATAAATAACTGAGGTCTGGGGAAAAAAGTGGGTTCCTTCTCGGAATCGTTCACCAGACCAAATCAAGAGCTCATATTTTTCCCTTCCTTTCACTCTCTTTTCCTTCCTTGCAGCTTGGCGCGCGTCCACCACTTTGCCACTACCCTGCATGGAAGGGGAAATAAAAGGCCTCGCTTGTAACTATCAATGCACTCTTATTAGGAAGTAAGCGCGACTGGAATGCGATGCCTCAGCCTAATCCAGTCCACCTCCTTGACAGTGAGTAGTTCAGACGGCCGGCTTTATTTGTCGAGCTTTTTATTTCTTGCAATATTTTTTTCTTTATTTTTTTTATTTGTTATGCCTGTCTGTGTATCTGTCTGTCTGTCTGTCTATCTTTCTGTTTGTCTGTCTTGTTTCTCAATTTCCTGTCTTTGAGCTTCCGCTCCTGTTAGTTTGTTGTTGGCTATTATTTTTTTATCCTTTTCACCCCGGTATATATATATATATATATATATATATATATATATATATATATATATATATATATATATATATATATATATATATATATATATCCGTTATGTGATATATATATATTTCATGAAATGGGCAAACCCAATATATGAAATGAACCTAACCTAACCTAACCTAACCTAACCTAACCTAACCTAACCTAACCTAACCTAACCTAACCTAACCTAACCTAACCTAACCTAACCTAACCTAACCTAACCTAACCCAATTCATGAAATGTGCAATGGAGTGGCCATTTCATGAAATGGTTAGGTTAGGTTAGGTCAGAGGTTAGGTTAGGTTAGGTTCATTCATAATTGGGTTTGCCCATTTCATGAAATGGGCAATTTCACAAACGGGTGTAATATATATATATATATATATATATATATATATATATATATATATATATATATATATATATATATATATATATATATATATATATATATATATATATATATATATATATATATATATATATATATATATATATATATATATATATATATATATATATATATATATATATATATATATATATATATATATATATATATATATATATATGTGTGTATGTGTGTGTGTGTGTGTGTGTGTGTGTGTGTGTGTGTGTGTGTGTGTGTGTGTGTGTGTGTGTGTGTGTGTGCATGTGTGTGTGGATGCGTGTACGTGTGCATGTGTGTGCGCACTCTCTCTCTCTCTCTCTCTCTCTCTCTCTCTCTCTCTCTCTCTCTCTCTCTCTCTCTCTCTCTCTCTCTCTCTCTCTCTCTCTCTCTCTCTCTCTCTCTCTCTCTCTCTCTCTCTCTCTCTGTGTGTGTGTGTGTGTGTGTGTGTGTGTGTGTGTGTGTGTGTGTGTGTGTGTGTGTGTCTCGCGTTATCTCCTTTGGCTTACCCTCCACTATTATCATCATTCTCGAGTCTCCTTCCGCGATCCCCCGCGAGCCTCGAGAAGATCATAATCATCAAGATTCCACAGAAGTCGTGACCTGTCGGCAGCTTACGCCACACAACCTAAGATCCTATAGGGCTTCCTGCCTCGCTCCGCCACCCTGCTGCTGCTCCTACTACTGGTGCTGATGCTACTGCTATTGCCTCTGCTTCTGCTGTGTCCGTTCCTTGGAAAATACAAACCCTTTTTTTATTTCTCTTCCCTGTTTTCTCTTCTCTTCCCTACTTCTCTTCTCTTGTCTTTTCTTCACTTTTTGTTTTTTCTTCTCTTGTAACTTTCCTTTTTATTTTCCATGTCTTTTCTTTCTTCCTCTTCCCTTCTCTTCTGTTTTCTTCTCTCCTCTTTTCTTCTCATCCTGTCTCTCCTTTTCCTCTTCTTTCTTCAACTTCCTTATACATGTCTCTGATTCGTTTCATGATTTCCTACTCCTCATTCTTTGGCTGATTCTTTATTGCTTCATACTGTCTATTTCCCTTCCCCTTTACTTGATTTTTCTTGATTTTCTTGCCTCCTCTTTGTTATTTCTGCCTTGGCTTTCTATATTTTGTTTTAGTTTCCAGATCTTGTTTTCTTCCACTTCCTTTTGCTTTCTTTCCGTTTATATTTGACGTTTTTATTATTTGTTATTTTTTCTCTTTTTCACTCATATTTTCCTCTAATTTTTGGTTTCTTTAATATTTTGTCTCTTACTTTTATCTTTATTCTTTTTTTTTTTACTTGTTTTTCTTTTTCTCTACGGTCTTGTATATTTTCTTTCAAATTTGTTAATGTTTCCCTTTTTTCCCTCTCCCTTCTTTACCTTGCATTTAATTTCTTTTCTAATTTTGTTCTTTTATCTTCTTATGTGATATTTTCATCTTTTTTCTTTATATCCTTTGTTTATTTCATTGTTTTCCTTTTCGTATTCTCTCCTTTTTTCATAACATTTTCCTTCTTTCTTTTTTCTCCTTTCCAATCGTTTTCACTCCTTTCTGTATTTGTATATTTACTTGATTTTTTTTTCTTTTATTATGTTTTCTTTAAATTCTTTCTTTTCTCCTTATTTTCTTCTGATGTTTCAATATTTTCCCTAAGTCTTTAGTATCTTATTGGTCTCTACTTTTTCTTTTCTTTTCCTTTCTTTTTCCTTATTTTTTCAATTTCTTACTTCATCAGTTAATTAATTGTTCCCATTCTTTTCCTCCTTTTTTTTTTGGTTTCCCCTTGTTTTCCTTCTTTTCATTTTATTACGTCGTTATATCTTTTCCTTTTAATTTTCCCTTTTCTTTTTCTATTCCTTTCCTTATCTTGTGTTTTATTATCAAATTTCTCCTGCCACGCCGTCATTTAATTGTTTTTCCCTACCTTCCGGTTCCTCTTTATTCATCTTCTACGTCTAATCTTTTTCCTAATCCTAGTCGTTCCCTGTTCCTTCCTTTCTAGACATAATTTATTTTTCGTTCCTCCCTCTCCTCGCCTCCCTCCCTCCCTCTTGCCAAGGTTCTATAGCTGCCTCAAATCTTATAACTACCATCCTTAGTTCCAATCTCCATTCGCTTTCCAGTGTGTTTCTCTCTCTCTCTCTCTCTCTCTCTCTCTCTCTCTCTCTCTCTCTCTCTCTCTCTCTCTCTCTCTCTCTCTCTCTCTCTCTCTCTCTCTCTCTCTCTCTCTCTCTCTCTCTCTCTCTCTCTCTCTCTCTCTCTCTCTGTGCTGCCTCCACCACGCCGGCAGTAGCGGGATCAGTGCCGGCTTATCAGAGGGATAAACAGATCTGGCGAGGCAAGGAACCGAGCAATCACTTCAGGGCCTCCTCCTCCTCCAGGACTTAAGTGAGGAGCGAAGACCGGCCAGACTCTCCCTGATTTTTTTTTTACTTACTTATTTACCTTTTTGCCATTCATACTTAGTTTCATATGTGGTCACGGGCTAAAGTTATTGAAAGGTGTCATGGTGCGTGTGTGTGTGTGTGTGTGTGTTTAAGTAGATATGTGACTTGCTTTGTATTTTTGCTCGGTGTTAAGTTTGCATTCCATTCAGCGGTGATTGTTTCTTACTTGTTATTTATTTGTTATTAAGCTCTTGGCGGATTTGAGAGTAGAAGGATATGGTGTGAAGTGGAAGGGAAGATATTGCATGGAAGGTAGTGTTAGGTTTTCTTATATACACGGTAGTATAAAGAAACGCCATCCATATGTTTTATCTCTATATACAATGAATCTTCTCGTTTCCTATCTCTGTTTATGGATTTGGGTTTGTACACTTTACTACAAACAGTTCTTAAGGGCTAACGTATCTGTTGCTTTCATTTGTTCTTCATTTCTACTCTTTTGTGTAAATGAAAATATTCGTAACTTTCCATTTCTTTTGAGCAATATTAGGAATAATGAAAAGAATATAAAACCCAATGCAAAAATTTACCGGGAAGTATACTGAACATGACAACAATGAGAATAGCGGCAAAAGGGTAGTAATGGCAGTAATAACCTCACCATCACTGCCAACAAGTATTGTCACGAGGTCCACTCCCGTAAGGCCAATAAGTGCGGGGTGGGGGAGGCAGGGACGGGACGGGATGCTGGGACTACGGGACCAAACCAGGGATTCCAAGGTCCTTTTTAGTGGATTGTGGCCAACTGTTGGCTCGATGCGGAACATTATTCAGGCCAGAGTGGACTGCAGAGAACACTATGGACGATGTGATTAAAAGTATTACCATATTAAGCACTAAAAATTTGGCTGTAGCGTGTCTATAGTGCTCCTCCTCTTCCTCTTCTCCAATCCTTTCCCTTCCTCCACTTTCCCGTTCCTTTCCCGTTCTTTACTTGTTCTCATTTGGACATACAATTGTGCTTCCTCTCCCTTGTGCTCTCCTATACTCTCCATAATTTAGTTGTTTCTCTTTTCTGTTTTTTTTTTCTCCCATTGTTCTTCCCATTTCTCTCCCCTTTCCTCTTCCTTTATTTCTAACTTTTTCCCCTTCCTGCCCTCTTTCCTTTCCTTATTGTGTTTCCTTTACCCTTGTTTTCTGTACTGTCTTCTACTGTTTCTCCCTCTATCCTCTTTTCCACTCATTTCTATATCGCATTTTTCTGACCCTCCCTTCCCTTCTTTCTACCATCCCTCCCTTTCTCCCTCTCTCCCTCCCTCTCTCCCTCTCTCCCTCCCTCTCTCTCTCTCTCTCTCCCTCTCTCTCTCTCCCTCTCTCCCTCCCTCCCTCCCACCCTCTCTCTGTGTATGGGATTATCTGAGAGTCCAGCTCATTGCTTTCATTATACATTCTCATTAAATAACAATGAGAACTTTTAATGAAAAATGCATCACTCCGCATCAGGGGATTAATAAATAATTAATTATGTCGGATTACTGAAAATTACGCTACATGGACTTAATTAATCTGTGTAATGGAAAATGGTTTTAACAAGAGGCAGAATATAATAGGTTTAGCAAGTCATAACATGGAGGAAAAAAGTGGTCTTAATGATGAGGTGGTGTTGCAGTTTTGGTAATGATAATGAGGATGATGGTGATTATACCAGAGAGGTAGAGGTGGTCATGGTGGTGGCGGCTGTTATCATTATAGTAGTGATAATAATTTAAGTGGAATGCTGGGATTGCTCTTCATGGGTGTGTATGTGTGGTGATGTTTGGTGTTAGCTTGGTTTTCTTTTGTTTTCGTTCTCTGGGAATAGAACGAGCTGTATCAAAACCATATATAGTATTTTTGTTATTTTGTTATTTTCTTTATTCATTTAATTCTTACTATAACTTTTTTTTTTTATTCCTGTTAACAATATTCCAAGTATAACTCTATTACATTCATCAATTATCGGAATTACCAGCTAAAGAGTTCAAACACCATTGTCAATACTAAAAGGTTCAGATTGATTTTAAAAGTATTTGGGTCACTAGAGCGAAACACACCGCAAATAAGAGCATTCCGCGATTTCACAGGCTGAGATAAAAGGCGTCTGTGAAATTATGCGATGGTGTTATGAATATGAGATGACATTGAAATAAGTGAGTGAAGGTGATTATCATGCACTTGTACCTCGAAAATGATATTGCTGATAAGGAACAGAACCATGATGAGTGCGTGATCTTTTAGCATGAATATTAGTATTAGAAAAACAAAAGTAATGACAACAGAATATTATGCAAAGTCACGGCCAGAAGTCTGTTCTCGTATCATATTCTTTTCGACAAATCTACGGGGTTTTGGCTAACTAAATCGCAAGTTATCTCATGTCTTGCCAATCACCTTACAAAATCTGAGTACTGATGGATCCAAATAAAAAAAAGAGAAAATATATACAAACCGTGATAATTGATAGCTTCTACTTCCAAGGAAATGAAAGGACTTAGGACTGAAAGGAGACTCTAAACATGGTGGTAGTGATACTGATAGTGACAAGAGGTTTGACGATGACAATGCAGGAATGAATTGTGCACTGTGTGACATGTATTTTCCATCATTTTACGTTAAGGGTTAAGTTACTTGGATGAAATATTGTTGACTTCATTGATTCATAAATATATTCTAGCTAATTCTTGTAAATAAAACATTTTTATTGAAGATTCATGTCTTGTAAGATTGGCATTTGATATTTTGGTGGATGGTTGTGTACTGAAAAAGGAAAGCCGTAAAAGAACTTAATATGTGCAAATGACATAGATCTACTTGATGATATTGTACAGAGAGAGAGAGAGAGAGAGAGAGAGAGAGAGAGAGTATGAATGAATGCATGAATACTAAAGATTAAAATGTAAATATTGTAATGTAAAACTCTGGATGACACAGATGGATGAGCCAAAACAAACAGCAGGTGAAAGGATTGCTCGATATGGTGGCATGATAGAAGGGTGGTGATTTCTGCCGTATAGAAAAGCAATGCGAGTATCATCCAATGAGGAGAGTAATGAAAATGGAAGTTCGAGGAGAAAGACGGGGACGAATTCCAAAGACACTGAGAATGGGGAGCCGCAACGGGAAAGAAACTAAAGGTACTGGAAATGAGAGGATAAAGATAAATCGTAATAAAAGAAATGGAGAATAAACCGAAGAGCTATTACAATAACCTACACTGACGAGAAACCGCTGAAGAAGATAGAAGATAAAGAACAACGATAACAGTGGAATAGCATATATCTAAATCTACAAATACAAAGCCACATTACAATATTTATAGCCAAACACAAACATAAAATTGGAAAGCATACAAATACGAAAACTACGCACGTACATATTTTACAGGGAAAGGGGTAACTGGGAGTAAACAATATGCAGATAGTCTGGCACATTTATTTTAATTTCATCGATTCCTGTCAGTGATCCTTTCCAATCCCTTAATCTGTGCTGCCCTTTCCCATCCTCCCCCACCCCCTATCCTAACCCTGACCCACCTGCAATCCTAACACACTATTTCTCTTGCTATTACTGTGGGTCTTCTGCTCTCTCCTCGCCTCCAGCGCTCTGTTGTTACGCGAGTTGTGTTTTCTCCTCTTGTGTTTATGATATCCTTGATGTGAGAGAAAACGTAACAGCACCAGAAACAATGCGTGAAGTCTTTATAAGCATCTAGATGAAAGTATAGCGATGAAAAAGCACACATTTTGCAGTTTTACTCCCCAGTTGAAAGATTGGATTTGGCTGTAGAACTAGTAATGATGTCTTAGAGTGATTGGTAATGAGGCAAAGGTGTACGAAGTGGTAGTTAAAGGGTTAATTAATACCTTATGTTTTATCTATTTTATTTATGTACTACTAATGACAGATTTTTAGTGACGAAGAGTGAGATTCTTAGCGAAATTTAATTGATGCTGTTTTATTACTTATTTTTCATCTTCGATTTTCTTTGGGCTTAGAATAAGGTTTTTGTTTCTGTCATGTTAGAGTTTATGGGTTTGTTTTTCTCTTCTTTTCTCTTCACTTCTCTACTCTTCTTCCTTTTTGTCGTTCCTATCATCGTCGTCGTCGTCGTCGTTATCGTTGTTTTCGTTGTCCTCCTCGTTGTTGTCGTTGTCCTCCTCGTCCTGTTTCTCTTCCTCGTCCTCTTTTCTTTCTCTTCATCTTTCCCTTCTTCTTCTTCTTCTTCTTCTTCTTCTTCTTCTTCTTCTTCTTCTTCTTCTTCTTCTTCTTCTTCTTCTTCTTCTTCCTCTTCCTCTTCCTCCTCCTCCTCCTCCTCCTCCTCCTCCTCCTCCTCCTCCTCCTCCTCCTCCTCCTCCTCCTCCTCCTCCTCCTCCTCCTCCTCCTGTTTTTCATTTCCTAAAAGTCTGTCAGTTTCCTCTCGTCCTCTTTCTGTCTGCATCCGGGTTATTTCTCAGGTTTCTCTTTCCTTATTATGATTTTCCTTTACTTTCATCTTTTGGAATACATGTAATTCTATATCTGGTTCTTTTTATTTCCATTCACTCGTGTATTCCTTTCTCTCACAGTAAAGTCTCATCCACTGAAACACGCATTCCTTTTCTACTTTTGCCCTCTCTCGCCACTACCGCATTGTTTCTAACCTACACGTCTATGCCTCCCTTCCTCTTTCCCCCTTCGCTTCCCATCTTCCTCTGAGGATCCCCCGGGTTCAATATTCCTCTCCTCGCCCCACAAATACGCTGAGGTAATCCCATGATCCTGAAATTGAGTGAAATGGATTAATAACTTCTGCGGCTCTTTGCGTTAGTAGCCGCGGGGCGTCTTGTGGCTCCGCGCTTTTGTATCCTCCCCCTCCTCCCTTTCCTCCTCCTCCTCCTCCTCCTCCTCCTCCTCCTCCTCCTCCTCCTCCTCCAACTATATTTTCCTCTCATGTTACATTCTTCATACTCCTCTTTTCTATCGCGCGCGTGCACGCACGTATCCACACACACACACACACACACACACACACACACACACACACACACACACACACACACACACACACACACACACACACACACACACACACACACACACACACACACACACGCGCGCGCGTGCGTGCGTATCGCGACTTTTGCTACGGTATATTTCTCATCTTCATTCTTTTTTATTTTCTTAATTTTATTGAGGTTTCCTATCGAACTATATATATATATATATATATATATATATATATATATATATATATATATATATATATATATATATATATATATATATATATATATATATATATATATATACTTCATACGTCATGGTTAGCGTTTGGTGGAACAAGGAGACCGGATTTTTCCTGAAAACCGTCTAGGGAATTCCCATAAAGAAGTGATTTTTTTTTTGGTCTGTTTCTTATTGAGTGAAATGTTATTTGGGGGGACAAAGAGACACTATAGTCCCTCATAGAGGCTCCTTTCCTTGCCCGTCATTGCGTTTAGGCTGGCCACCTGGCTCTCCTTCATCGGTGTTCTCATCATCTTCATGCTGATCGCACTAATGCTCCCCGGCATCGAATCTTTTGGAAAGAGAGCTTATTGCCCGTCCCCATCTCCCCCAAGACGGACCTCTCCCACTGACCAGAGAACCGAGTAGGAAGTAAGTAAAGAGAGAGTAATAGGGAGAAAGAATGTTGTGGTGTTTTCGGTAATTCAAGAAGACGCCATAAGTGAGGCTTCCTCTTGGTCAGATACTCACCGCTGGACAAAATTAGGAACATGAATTAGACTGATTTATTGCAGTGGATTTCCGATTCTTCGCCTCACGATTTAGAGCGTCTTGTGGAAGGGGTGAGCAATGAACTGAGGACCAGACAAAGAGATTTGGGAACACACCCGCTACATCCATGAAGATTATAGGAGTTGAGTAGATAAATAAGGTGCAAGCCAATTGGAAAGACTAGGTATTTGGATAAAAGAAAACGAGAGAAGTAAATAGAAGTAAATTCTCGCGAAGAAGTATGAATATCGTAGTTTTTGTTGACCATGTGCGTTTGTGATGCCCTCGTGTCTCTCTGTGTTTACCTTGCTAATAAGTAGATCTGTTGTGTCAACGGGACACTATCAAGTAAGGTATTAACAAAGGATAATCTTGACTGTGTAATTTAAAAACCGTGACATAGATAACACTAAGCAGTAATTGAGCACCCTTCTGTTTGAGAAGTGTGGTGCCTTTCCGCCGCAAGGAACAGAAGAGATGACACGGACGCAGGACCGGGTTTTCATCAAGTGTCCTTTTCAGATTCCCATCATCTCACAATATCTTCCTGCCAGTCATTACCTCCTTTGTCGCTGGGCTCGTGTCTAGTGTTACACGCACAGACATCTTTCGGTCTGATACTCTTTGACTCATTATATTGAAAAAATTACTCTGCAAATGTAAACACGAGCAATCCACTACATTCAAAATTATCCCATGGACTGCTTTTAGATGATGACAATGAAGATCCAATCTTTTAAGAGCATTGGATGAAGCATATGAATGTGGCATACAGAAGAATACATCTATTTTCGAGATTAAATGTTCTTGAATAGCAGTCCGTGTCCATCAAATAGTTCATTTATTTGAATCAAAACTCATGGAAGTCTTTGATGGAGATGTCAGTAGCTATTGACTCAACATGAAGCTGCTCCGTTCCCTCTTCTCTCCCTTTAACACAGCTAAAGACAATAATCCATCCATTATTTTCTTTTCAAGTAAGTACAATAAGCCGAAAAAAAACTTTATTTAAGAACAATTCCCAAGGCTCTGTTGTACTTTTACCCTGTGAGGAAAGACACAAGACGCTGCGAACAATACGCCGCCAAGCAAACACAGGAATGGACAAAAGGGGACTTGCCTGCCTTCCGACGCTGGCTCTCAAATGAACCAGTTGAAAAGAAAAGGCCAGCACGAAGACTTGCGCAAGAAGATAAAAAGAAAAGAAAATAAACGCTAAAATGATAAAAAGTGGACAAAAGACGACTTGACAAAACAGAGAAAAGGCCACAATACTGTAATAAAACGGTAAATAGCGCGTGGAGGGGAAAAATAATGTTCTTTACGTGGGCGTCGAGGAATCCTTTGTGCAGCGCTGGAAAATTTACCAGTACGTCCATTTACTTGTGTTTTTTATTCATCTGTTTTTTTCCTTCTCGAGGGAGGGAGGGTTGGGGAAGCCGGCGAGCAGAGTGAAAGACATTAGAAATTACATTAAAACTTCTGAAGCCAAGAATTCACAAGTAACAGCGCAAAAGTTAAGAGATCTTGTCGCGGGTGACTCTTCTTTCCACTCTCTCCCCGTTACTCCCTCTCCCCTCACCCAACTCCCTGCCTTCTCCTAGTGTCACACCCAACCAGCGTCACGCCAAGGCCTCACAAGCTCGACACACAACATCTATCGTCCTGTTCTTCAGCCGCTCACCCGTTACTTCAGCGTCACTCCTGCGTCACTTTACTGTTCCAGCTGCGTCACCCTGGCCCAGGTGTGTCTCTTTTAATTAGGCTGGGAGCACGTTCGTCCTCGTCCGGGTACCGCTGGCCCCTAAGCTGTTTCCATTCCTCACTCCCTCCCTCCCTCCCTCCCTCCCTCCCTCCCTCCCTTGGCCACACCGTCTGAGGGAGGAGCGTGTTAAGGCCGCCCGTATCTGGTCTGAACCGCGGAAATTAAACTCCCAGATATACATACTAGATTACCGGAGTCTGGCGGCGGCTGGGTCGGAACAGCGGTCCCGTGGCGGGCGAGAAGCGACCGTCTGTGCTGGTCCCGAGAGGCGGGTTTGTGCACCTCCCCGCGGCATGACAGGTAGAGAATGTAATTTCTGGTTTGATGTATTAACTGGCATGTGTGAGTTGTAGTAATGAGTGGTAATTCATGTTTGTGTGGCAGCGTCCTGGGGGTTTGCCTGGCCCACCGGAACACACCAGCACCTGCCTGCTGTGGCTCCGCCGGTACTAGGAGACAGGGCGTAGGGGTGACTTTCCCGGCCTCCCTTACCTGATTTGATTGTCAACAATAATTACGTGAATATTAGGACGTGAATGGTAACAGATGTTGTTCGTGTATGAGTTTAAAATCTGTCAATTAATGCTGCTGCACGGGGTCGAGAGGTTACTAGCTTTTGACTATAATAGAAACGCCATTAGGTATAAATCGTTTTGTGCTTCTTTTGCATACATAAGCTTAACCGTTTCAAAGGTAAAATGCTACTGAGCATCTTGTTTATGCTCACATAATCAATCTTTACAGAAATTTGTTGACTTCTTAATGTGGCTAACTATTTTTCTATCTAATTTTGCCGAGTGTAATATTTTTTTTTTCTCTCTTTTTCCACAGTGCCAGTTAGCAACTGTTCTTTTGAATTAATCACAAAATAGTTTCGATTGTAGTTTCCAAAATTAATCTTCGTCCTTTCCTCTGAGTCTACGACTTCAAGCATAAAGTACATTATAAGAGCGTTGCCTTGTTTTGCTTCCGGAACCTTCTAATGAGTTCACTTATTACTTAACTCCCGCTGTGGTGACGGTGCAACACGTCTTTTAGTGTATGTGTTTGTGTCAGACTTCACGAGGTGATTACGGTAAATTCTTTTATTATTCTGCCACAGGGGTGAATGACGCAGGAATGCATTTAAATACTTTCTGATGAAAGATGTGATCATATCAAGATGTCTTTCTATTGAAGATTTGTGGTCGAGTCTTAATTCATATGCTTTCCTATAAACAATTTTCAATCATTATTCACTGTGTTAAAACTTCATCAGTAGATACACCACAGTTTAAGCCATTCATTTAATTAATTCCCAAGAAAATGACAAACTTTATTAAAAAAAACCTTAATTTACCGTGGATTCTGAGCTCTTCTAAGAATAATGACATTTTTCAGAGGTTTCCTTGGAGAGGGACATCCCCTCCTCTCGCGATCACGCTACATTACCCGACTGACGCAATACACACTTTGGAAAAGTACGGGGGAAGCTGCGTCGTTTATACGGAGGTGGAGGGAGATTTCTTCCAGAAGAGAAGACGCAGAAGAGTCCAGGTAGTGAGGTAGGAGAGGGGAGGAAGGGGGATGGAGTCGCGTAGCAACAGGCTGGCTGAGTGAGAGGCGGGGTAAGGAATCCTCATTTGGCAGAGAAGGAGGAAGCGGGATGAAGGAGAGACTGCTCGGTGTCTAGCGGGAATATCTCTTGCAAAGGAATGGGGGAATGACGATCGTGAAACATTTATATCGTTAATTAAAATCACATGACTTGTTCACCACGTAACGTCTGAACGGCAGACAGAGGTGAATACAAGGCCACACGGATGAACCTAGATGCTGCATTAGGGTCGATCTGTGCGCGACGCCCCCTTATTGGCCTTAATGAGCCTTAATGGATGGCAGGTTCTCATGTTGTCCCGATGGAAAACAAGTAACACGTGATATATTTTATTCAATATTTCGCTTTCTGACATAGCGTAGATTACTCTCTGAAATACTATTGTAATAAGTACCAGACGTGTTTAATTTAATCTGTATCTTAATACATATGGCGTTTGTATATTGCGTAAGTCGCCGTTGGGTTACTTTAAATATGTGGATGGATGAAAATTATTTTGATGTAAGAGAAAGAAGGTCAAGGTGATTTCATAATGCGGCATTGGTTCCTTTGTTCGTTACACTGCCGGGGTTCCTTGAAGGGAGGGAGGGAGCCTGGGCTAAGGTCTCTTGGGGCTAATAGGTCGGGGGAGGGGTGGCAGAGGCGGCAGGGAAGTGACAGTCGGGTAAGCCGGAGGTGTGTTAGCAAAGCCAGACGTAAGTGGGGCCTCGGCGTTACGTCTGTTGCACTCAGATACTGGAGAGAGAGAGAGAGAGAGAGAGAGAGAGAGAGAGAGAGAGAGAGAGAGAGAGAGAGAGAGAGAGACATTA
>NC_059298.1:6300553-6308053 GCF_017591435.1 Portunus trituberculatus
TTACACATATTGCGTTTCTTTCACAAAACGATCTTGCACGCCTGTCGGTATGCTCTGCCCTCGCCTTTATCTTGACCTGCAGAGTGTTTACCAGTGAATGACGTCTGTATTTTAAGTTATATTTTATACTCAACCTTACCTTTATATTCCTTTTAATTACATATACTTATTTTTCATGTTTTACCATATTCTTAACTTCCGCGTTTTTTTTTTAGTTTTCTCTTACTCCCTTAAGTCCATGGTCCATTCTGGGTCCATAATATTTTCTTCGTCGTCCTCAGTGGCTTTCTCTTCATATTCCTTATCATCCTTTTCTGTTCTTTTTATCATGTTTCTTGTTGTTTCGTTGATATTGCTTTTGTTGTTCTTGTTGTTGTTCTACTCTTATCTCATTCTCTTCCTCCTTTTCTTCTCCTTCTCCTCCTCCTCCTCCTCCTCCAACTCCTAATACTTTTCTTTTTCTTCTTTTCTTCTTTTTCTTACCCTCCCCGTGTCTTACAGTTTCCCTTTCCGAGGTGGGTCACAAGAAAGGGGATTATCAGAGGTAAAGCCGATGTCGAGGCCGCTCTCTCTCTCTCTCTCTCTCTCTCTCTCTCTCTCTCTCTCTCTCTCTCTCTCTCTCTCTCTCTCTCTCTCTCTCTCTCTCTCTCTCTCTCTCTCTCTCTCTCTCTCTCTCTCGCAGACGCCGCCGACGTCACCATAACACACACGAGCTTTTAAGTTTCCTCAGCCTCCCTTCTCGGCGGGGTGAAGGGCGACTTACCGGCCAAGTTAGCAGATAAACGGGTTTGGAAACTACACAATGAGGGGGCCACGTAAAGTTGGGTTTTGCGATGCGTGGCTGATGGGGAGAGGCGGCGGGGAGGAGTTGCCTGGCGTATGTGTCGTCTGGGGCTGGTAGGGTGGATGTATTTCTGAATATGAACAGAACTGATGTTTTTAATCCCGGTAACGAGTATTAGTTTGTTGTCGCCTGGTGTGTTTAAAGTTTTCTTTTCTCGTATGTTTTTTTTTTATATAAATATTTCGTTTGATCGAATAAATACATGATATGAAGTAGCATTCCTTGGCTTTAATATTGTTTCTTCACAAGTAAAGCAGTGAGAATAAGTAATAAATCATAAACTCGTAAATGAAACTTGTGTTTTTAAGATGTTTAATGTCTTATTTTTATATACAACTCTCGTTTAAGACTTAATGTTTCTTACTTCTTTACTGAAATCATCATGTGTTTAAAAAAAAAAAAAGAAGAATTTCCAGAAGCTTAGTTTATGATTTCAAAATGATTAAAAAATGTTTAGAGAAAGTGACTATGAACGTTTTGTAGTGGCAATGAACGTGTTGGGGAAGTGGCAATGAAGGTGCTAGTAGAGTAGCAATAAACTATTACTTCTACTTACTTTTACTCCTACACGTTTGTTGTAACTCTGAAATACTGTTACTCGTCCAGCATCTTCATTGCCTCTTTAACCCTCTATTGCGGCATCGGGTTTTCATAGTTATTTCCAAACGTTCACTGATACTCTTACAGGTGTCAGTAAACGCTTTGAATTAGTAATGCACGTTTCAAAGTCACAAGGAACAGTTAAATAGTTAATGAACGTGCTAGAAAAAATAACAGTGAGCGTTCTGGAGTGACAGCTAAAGTGTAAGAGTAACAGTAAATATTTCTAAGTGGCAACGAACATTTTAACTCCTTCAGTACTGGGACACATTTGTACCATATTTGCATACAATTGGACCATTTTATTGACATTAGGAAGAAGATCAATGACCACAGTCTTTACTATTTTAATCCCCTACATGAGTTTCTGAAGTTGTATAAAATCACCAAATAGTAAGCAGAATAGATATGGAAACGCGTCATGGTACTGAAGGGATTAAAGTTACAGTAAATGCTCTGAACTTAGGAACATTTTAGAAAAGCATTTAACGTATTGGAGTAGACAAGTAAAGATGAAAAAGCTGGAAGGAGTGTCATATAACAACCTAGAACGAGGGACTTATGCTGGACTGGAGCAACGACCTTGACCGTGCGATTAAGCTACTCAGCACCAGTAAAGGCTTAGGGTTCTGAAAGGGACGAAATCGATGAGGTCTTGGAACTTGTCTCTCTCCCCAAACAGGCTTAACCCAGCTGTCAGACATCATTATCTGCCTAGTTAGGGGGGCGGACTGGGCGACAGGAAGAGGAAGAGGAAGAGGAAGCATGTAAGTAAGAGGAGAGTGGGAGACGTGGAGGAGTCGGCAGGCTATGGAAGAGTGTGCTACATAAATTGAAAGCTGTAATTCTGAATTTGTTTACGAGTAGGAACAAAAGAAAGTGAGGGAAAATGACGAAATAGTAGTAGTAAATATGTTTAATTGGATAAAGGGATTATATGAAGAGAGAGAGAGAGAGAGAGAGAGAGAGAGAGAGAGAGAGAGAGAGAGAGGAAGAGGCTCAATAGCTGAAACACGATAAGAGTAGATGTAAAATGTGTTAAACGAAGAAGAGAGATTAAACCTATCACGAGGAAGGGTGAGGGAGGCGCAGGGAACAGAATGAAGGTGCGGCAATGGCAGTGGGAGGGAAGCGAGGAGCAGGGTGAGGTGGATGGGATGTAAAGTAAAGAACGGAATGAAGACACAAGGAATAGAGGGTAAGAAAAAAATAGGAAACAAGTAAAACATAAGCCAAAGAAATAGAAGAAAAAAACATTTATAATCGAACTATAAAGAAGAAAATCACTGGAAAGGTGTAATGATTTTGTTTGCAGACTTACTTATTACTTCACTGAAAGTGAGAGACGTAAAAGAGAAATGAATATAAAGAACTACATATGCTGATATTTTCCTTACATAATGAACTCCATATCGGTTTCCTGTACGCAGCTTGTCTTTTGTCAACGAAATTTATTTTGATGGCGTAAAATTCCCATCGGCGTTGGTTTACTGAGAGGCACAAACGACATTAGCTCTCGCACCGCCCCTTCCCTCCTCCCCAAAGCGGCCTGACTCCTGGACGGCCTGCGTGCCGTGTGTGCTGCGAGGCGCGCCACTCCACACTGGAAATACAGTGAAAGTTTGTTCTCCATTGAATCGATTCATGGAGAAAATTTATCCTCTTAAAGGGAGGGTGCGAGGCTGTTTCCCTTTGTGTTGGCGTGTGGAAGCTGGGAGGCGGGCGGCGCTAACATCCTCCTCGCACTCCAGGCAAGACGTCCCGAGGAGCAGAGGGAATGCCGGAGAGGCGTCCCGAGAGAAGACCGAAGGAAGGGGGAACGCGGAAGGTATCGGGTCTTGGGAGAGACGTCCTGTAAGTGTCCTAGAATTATACGAGACATCTTGAGAGGCTCCAGTATCTCGGGGAAAACGTCTGGAGGAAAACTGGAAAACCCAGGGCTCGCACATCACCTCGTATCAACAGACGGATCTGACTTCCTCATTAGGAGTGAACGGTTCAATATTCAGAGGCTCGGTGGTGCCCTTTGGTAGCCGCCGTGCCCGCCCTGCTGGTTACACTGCCGTCCCCGCCTGCCAGGGAGATGGAGAGTGATGGAAGAGGCTGGGCGGCCAGAGAAAGCGAGTAAGGAAAGGAGGTAGTGGTGTGTGTGTGTCTGTATGAGAGAGAGAGAGAGAGAGAGAGAGAGAGAGAGAGAGAGAGAGAGAGAGAGAGAGAGAGAGAGAGAGAAATGGAGAGGGAAGGAGACGGAGAGGGTAAATAGAAAGGTGACACAAAAGAAAAGAGAGATTTACGGAGATGGATGTGATGGAGAGGGGGGAGTTGGAAAAAGAATAGAGTGAATAAGACTGATTAAATGGAGTGCGACATAAGAATTCGCGGCAAAGAGACCTGCAGACAGACAGACAGCCAGAGGTTTACTGTAGGTGAGGAAGGCAAAGGGGAAGACTGCCATGTTAGGAGACACAACAGGGACGGAGGGAGGAGGAAGAGACCTTGAAACATTGGTAGAGAGAGAGAGAGAGAGAGAGAGAGAGAGAGAGAGAGAGAGAGAGAGAGAGAGAGAGAGAGAGAGAGAGAGAGAGAGAGAGAATGACATAGGTGGGCCAGTGGAGAATATGTCTATACAGGAAACGGTCGTAATTGGATGGAGAGGGACAGAAATCGAGTGTTTACTTTCGTGACTTATGACGTCGAGGCAAGCAACTGAACACACATCCAAGTGGTATTCGGAAAACACAGAAGAGTTATGGAGAAGACAAAAGCGTATTAGTTAAAAATACAAGATATAACTAATAGTAGTAATAATAATAATGGTACTCCCTCTACTAATATTAAAGACAATATCACTACGCCCATGTGAAATTAATGCATAGTAAATTAAATAAATACACAAGAGGAGGGAGAGAAAGGAATAGTATAACGAAAAAGGAAGGGCATTTGAACAGAAAACCACAAAATCACGTCTAATAGCCAATATTTCTCCTTTCCTTTCCTTCCTCATGCACTCTCCCCCCTCCCAACTCTCGCTACCCTTACTCACCCCACTCTTACCCCCTCCCACCATTCATCCCCGCTCCTGTGTCCTCTTCTCCAGCCAGCATCAAGAAACCTTCCTAATATCATCACGGGGAGGCTCTGGTCGGGGGAAATAGGCAATTTTATTCCATTCATCCCCTAGCGAACCGCCGGGGCGCCGCAAGGCCACTCCCACCCCATTATCGTCCTCTTATCAAGATTATTCTCGCAGTTCTTCTCTCAGATATGTCTCCTCGATTCGCACCGCTGGAGCACCTCAGGGGGGAAGCTAATGGAGGCCCGGCCAGCTTGCAATGACGTGCTAGCAATTATGGTGTTTTTTGTAGAGGTAGCTGTGAATGGCTTAGTAGTAGTAGTAATAGTAGTAGTAGTAGTAGCTGTTGTTGTTGTAGTAGTAATAATAGCTGTAGAAATTGTAGTAGTAGTAGCTGTAGTAGTAGTTGTTGTTGTATTAGTAGTAGTAGTAGTTGTAGTAGTAATAATAGTAGTAGTAGTAGTAGTAGTAGTAGTAGTAGTAGTAGTAGTAATAATAGTAGTAGTTTTAACAGTGGTAGTGATTGTGGTGTCGGTAATAATTGTGGTGATAGTAAGTGTTGTTGTAGTAAATGTTGTTGAAATTAATATAAGTAGAGTAGTAGCAGCAGCAACACTACTACTACTACTACTACTACTACTACTACTACAACAACAAGTAGAAATAATAGTAAATGAAGGTGGTTAAGTGGTAGAGATTTCGGGAGTAGGAATAGTAATAGTATTCAGCATTAGTAGCAGAAGCAGTAGAAATAGTTGTAGCTGTAGCAGTAATAGCCGTAGCAGGTGTTAATATTGTTCTTGAAGTAAAAACTGTGATGATGATTGTCAGGTGGCATGATAAGTGACAGAATCTATAATCAACATCATTACCCTGCAGCCTCAATAGATTTAGCTGCAATAGTAGAGATATGATTGATGGCTTAGATTGCATGCATCCTTATAATAAAAAAAAAAAACTGTGCTAAGAATAATACGCCAAATATTTAGAGGTGAATATGTAACGTACTGTGTGTATGAAATAGTAATGATATTTTTAAGTAAGAATTGATCATCATGGGTTGACTATTTATACTCTTTTCCGACACTCACAGGCTCCTTTCAATTTCAGAGTAAATTAATTTTGAAAAGAAACACTATGAAAGAAAGAGAGAGATTCTAAGATATGAAGATTTGCAGGTGAATGAACTGTAAAATCATTCTCGTACGAATTAAAGTAAAAGATAAGGAAAATAAAGCTTTGAGAGAGAGAGAGAGAGAGAGAGAGAGAGAGAGAGAGAGCTGGGGTAGGTGCCATGCATCTTCATCAGCTGGGTCACATGAAGGCTAATCAGAGGAGTAATCGTGGGTTTGGGCAAGGCTGGGCTGAGGGCGAGACGGGGTGAGGCAGTACAGGCGGCGCGGCAGCTCCTCCCCTCACTGGATATCTTACGACGACATGGGCACTGTTAAAATGTTGAGGCATCCGTGTCTACCGAATGATGTATAGAAAAATGTGTGGACAGAGTCAGGGTGTGGTAAATAATGAAAGGTTCTCTACTCCGCTCCGTTGCGCCAACTCCCATTTTCGCCTCAGTCTCTCCGGGGCCTCCCTTCATCTGTTGCTTAGTGAGGCGGTGTACCCTAATCCCAAACACACACACACACACACACACACACACACACACACACACACACACACACACACACACACACACACACACACACACACACACACACACACACACACACACACACACACACACACACACACACACACACACACACACGCAGAACACCATGATATTGCGGCTTTGCTTCCTCAGTGTTATCTTCGTTGCTTTGGTTTATACTCACCACCTTCCTGATCTCGTGCTATGTGTAAATTTGTAAATCCTTGTCTGATTTTCTTTCTAATTTCATGTTTTTATTTGATGGTAGGTGTGAAATAGTGTTTTTTTTATTCTAATATTGTAATCGTAGTCGTGTTCTGTTCTTTAGAAAATTTTGTTAGTTAGAGAATATGAATATATTGGTCTTATTTGTAAACCTTAAATGAAATGTGGGTAAATCAATGCAAAGACTTTTCTTCATTCTAATGCCGAGTGTACGCCACTCCGTTCTCTATGCTTAAATATACTAATATGTCTACTCGTAATTCAATCAGCTTTCACTCAGACATAAAAAAATTGCAGTCAGTCAATAAGTTAAATAATCCAGTACTGAGTGTTCAAATATATCGGTGCCTCTTTTATATGTTGTTGGAACAGGATTAAAACATTTAAAGATGTTTCCTCGCTTCCTTTCATTGTCTCACCGACAGCAGGTCTCTCGTGGCCGTGTTGCGTTACACACTTGATCACAGGTGATTGGTCTTGCCTCTCCTCAGAGTTGCGCCGCCGATCATTTTAATTTAAGTATCTGTTTAACTATGTTATCGAAAGACCGAGAGAGAGAGAGAGAGAGAGAGAGAGAGAGAGAGAGGTGGTTGTGACGCCTCGTCTCACAATGTTGTTTCTCCTTAAGGAATACCTGTCAGCTATTGTAAAGATGCCGTTGTCGACTTCCTGGTTCTCTCTCTCTCTCTCTCTCTCTCTCTCTCTCTCTCTCTCTCTCTCTCTCTCTCTCTCTCTCTCTCTCTCTCTCTCTCTCTCTCTCTCTCTCTCTCTCTCTCTCTCTCTCTCTCTCTCTCTCTCTCTCTCTCTCTCTCTCTCTTCCCCACCACATAAACATACACACACTGTACAGCTGGTACAGGTTTGCCACTCATGCTTTAATTATTTTGACACTGTGTTGAATGACCCAGTAAACCTTATGGAATCATGTCTCGTTTTTATCATTTCTTGCCATCATTCTTACTCGTCTTTCGCTATTGAATTTATTTGATCTTTCCCTCCTGATGAAATCATCTTCAATTTCAATTTCCATATCTCATATCATGACAAATAAAGTGTTCACTTTTCAGTATTCAGCCTTAGTGAAAAGATCTTTTTTTACTATATTTT
>NC_059298.1:6313053-6328053 GCF_017591435.1 Portunus trituberculatus
TCTCTCTCTCTCTCTCTCTCTCTCTCTCTCTCTCTCTCTCTCTCACACACACACACACACACACACACACACACACACACACACACACACACACACACACACACACTTTTATTCGGACAACACGCGCGTGCATCAAAGAGCCTGTAGCCAAAAGAAGCCATCATTGCAATATCAGAAAAAAAAATAAATGGATTGAAATTCTAAGTTATATGCAAAAAACTAAACTATAAAAAGTTTTAAATCGTCATAGATTGAGTGTTGCAATAACGGAAGAAAAAAAAAACTACAGTGCAACGAGTCACTGAGTAAAGCCAATAGAATATTGGGCTGTATTACTTGAAAAATTTCCTTGAAAATAAAGACGTAATTCTGCCTCTGTATAACTAATTGATGTAGAATTTTTGACACAATTTTGACCTTTTTATACCTTTTAGGTAATATAAGAAAGTGGAGAACTCAGGGCAATGAAAATTAAGCCGCTTGTTTTTCCCCACAAATAGGAAAACGAACAAACTTACCTAGCTTACATGGGAGAAAAGCCGGTAATTGATAATTGATTGATATTTTTCTTCCATTTTTTAGCGATAGAATAAAAGGGATAGAGCTAAAGTGCGAATTGATACTTGAATGTCGGGTTTTATTATATCAAACGTGGTCGAATGCGAAAATACACCGCGGAAGTCATGGCGGGGCAGTATGTAACTTTGATGGTCTTGCGGGCATGTGTTCGCTGAGGCAGAGGTGCACCGTCATAATTGTTGGGCGTCGCGACTGTTGCAATTCTGCACCAACAATGTTTTCTTGGTGTGGATTTCAATAAAGTTTCGTGATTGTAAATATGATTGTACGAAATTAATTTATTTTTCTGGTCAAGTTCTTTCTTTTCGCATTCTTTTATCAATGACCCAACACCATCCATTAACACACACACACACACACACACACACACACACACACACACACACACACACACACACACACACACACACACACACACACACACACACACACACACTTCCTACTGTCGCCACCGCCACCACTCTGCCTTCCATTAACTACAATTATGAACCCACACCAAATATCACTCCCTCTCACCCCCGCACCCTCAATTATCTTGCTGCCCTTCCTTCCATCACTCCCCATTACCGTTAATCATGCCCTGTGTCACGCATAACCCACGGGTCCTCCCTGTCATTACCTCTCGTCACAGACACCTGCCCTACCTGTACCGTTCTCCATTACATTCTAACATCGCGGACCTCACCACTCATTACCTCGCATTACTTGCCATCACCACCTCGTCACAGTTACCTTCCCCCTCCGTAATCACAACACTATCACCACCACCACCACCACTACCACCACCATCACCACCATCATTACCACAACAGCAACAACACAACCACAACCAGAGGCAACAAACCACGTATCGCCAAATGACATCCCAATCTTGCCTCTCCCACATTTTTTCTCCCTCTCTTTCTCTCTTTTTATTTCTTCCATGCCTCCCTCCCCGACTCCCTCCCTCCGTCCGCGGCTCCACACACCACCTCAATAAAACTCTGCAAAGCCCCGAACTTGGCGGGTAATGAGTCAGCTGCTCCTGTAATGACTGATAATTGTGGCCGCTGGGAATGACTCTTCCTAATTGCAATTAAACGACGCTGTGGCTCACTCGTTAGCTCCGACCCTAAGCTCTCCAGATCCTCTTCCTCTTCCTCGGTTTCCAGCAGCCGGCCCCGAGCTACGCACCTCTTGTATGGACACTGAATGGTTCTTCTCGGGATGATTTTTTCCCTTTGGTTCATGTTTAGCGGGTAAAAGGAAAGGAAAATTGGGTAGACTCTCCCGAGATTGATATATATATATATATATATATATATATATATATATATATATATATATATATATATATATATATATATATATATATATATATATATATATATAGAGAGAGAGAGAGAGAGAGAGAGAGAGAGAGAGAGAGAGAGAGAGAGAGAGAGAGAAGGAAAGGGTGCAGTGAATATAGTAATCGATAATGGCATAATTGCGTGGATGACTCGGGAGAAGAGGACATCGAACGATGAATTTAATTGAGAGAGAGAGAGAGAGAGAGAGAGAGAGAGAGAGAGAGAGAGAGAGAGAGAGAGAGAGAGAGAGAGAGAGAGCAAACAAACATATATGCAGACAGAGAAATAGACAGACATAGAAAGACATGCCGACAGAAACATAATACAGATTCACTCTCTAGAATCTCCTTGTCAACACAGAAACTACTCGTCACTATAACTTGCCAAGCTTTGATCCGCGGAACCTTCCCTTATGATACCCTCCTTCCAACTATGTAGAGTCACTCTGCTCGTTTTGAGTCCTTTGAACTATGGAAACTTGATCCAAAGAGCGAATTACAATTGCTGCCGCTTATATGTCTGTTCCGTTCGAGGAATTGGCAACTACTTTGATAACCCTTTCCTCTAACAGTGATTGGTAATGGTAATTGTAGTAATGAAAGCAGATTTTATTATTTTCTGTGTGTGTTATATCAAGTGAAAATGTCTAAACAATTAAATGCGAAAACGGTGAAGAAAACCTTTTTGTATGTGTCAACCACCTTTCAATTTTGCCTAGGTGTGAGATGGTCTGTCGTGGTTATTGGTTGAGTGGTGATACTTGTGGTAGAGTGGCAGGAGATTGAAATTATGATATGAATTATTTGAAATCGTTTGAGTCGTAGTGCACATATTTAGCAGTTGTAGGGGATACGGGTGGGACTCGCGATTTTTTTTAGTAGGTATATGTAGAATGTTTTTTTTTTTTATTATTACTGGAATGTTACCTGGAGGTGTGTTTTCTTGTTTGTAACTAAGTTATGTTTTGCACCGACTTAGATTATGACCATTATGTATCATATCCTCAGGTGATAGTGTTTGAGTGCTACTGTATTTCGGGTGTATTGATGTTATGAATCGAAATTATGGTAAGTTGTGAGAGTTAGTGTCAACATGGTCGGTGTAGAGGACGCAGAGACCCGTCATGTATGTCCCAGGAAAACTTTAAGTGGTGTCTTCTTAGAAAGTATTGTTAGATATAAGAGGCCTTGTTATTGAAGTGAACTTGTGTCTAATTGAGTGTGACTGAACGACACGGGTTAACATAAAGGCGTACGACTGTAGTATATTGGCCGTGGGAGAGAGAGGTGAAGGGTAACATAACAGCTGTGTGGGAAACTGACTCATGCATCGAGTTTCGAGATGATGCTCTTGAGAGATTCATATTGTGTGCTCGTGTTGCTGTTGTGATTGAAGGTGTTGAACTATTGTTGAAGTATCTCTGCTTTGTGCACACCGAGGGAATTGGATGTCTCGGCGTGTGTGTGTGTGTGTGTGTGTGTGTGTGTGTGTGTGTGTGTGTGTGTGTGTGTGTGTGTGTGTGTGTGTGTGTGTGGTATCTTTGCTTGAGGATATATTTGATTTTTTGCCGTGGGATTGTCTGTTGGTTTTTCTTCATTCTTTATTGACATTTTTTGTCCGTGCTCTCTATTATGGAACTGCTTTCCCAAATTGGTCACTGAAGTTGTGCTGAAACTTTTTTTTTTTTTTTTTTTAGCTTCCATTGCAAACATATATATTTTTTCTCTTTGGTAATAAGATAAAGATTTTTTAGTTTTAGTTGTTTTCTCATATTTGTTTGGTGAGACAAGAGTTGTGTTCTACGCGTTGACTACAACAAGGAAAAGGGAGCAGGACATGATGTCAGCGATGTGTTATGGTAAACTCAAACAAGCATGTACGAATATGTTAGTTTGTATTTTGTCCGCTTCAGTAACTTTCCGGGAATCTAGCTGGATGTGAACTCCTCTAGTGTGATCGTGGACTTTGTGGTGAGTTACTTGTGTGCTGCACTGATTAGAAAGAAATTGACATGTGATCCTTTCGAGTGTAATTCTTCCGATGTTATAGTTTGTGGCTGTTGAGAATGAAATACCAAGTAGTATTATCGTGAGGTGATGAGTTTTAATAAGTACACTTTATATTGCATTTTTATCTATTTTGGTGGGAGACGGCATGTGAGCAATGGTAATTTAGAGAATATGTTGATAACGTCCGAACCACTTTGTTAAATATTATTACCTTAAACTGATTTGTTCTTTAATAACCATTCGCTGATGTGATATTGGACATAGAAAAGCAATATCTTATGGTTGGAAATTATCATTAAATCAATGAAGACAGTGAGACAAAAAGGTAAAGTGTTTTTGGCTGTTTTTATTTTTGAGGAGCAGTTTTGAGAGTTTGGTGTGAGTGATGTATTGCATGCATGATGTAGGTACTGTACAGTGTAAAATGTAGATGCTATATTGGTTCTGCTTAATCCTTATGTTTGTTGCATGCAATTTTGTGGAGAACGTCCTCTGAGACGAGTCAGTAGCGTAAGCCGGCTAAGATGGTGTTGCTTCAAGGTTTGTTATCCGAATACATAGTGTCAATGTTTTGGGCATGCATCGGTGACTTCATGTTTTACTGTGCCTGTCTGGAATGACTGAAGTGTTTAGGTATTTATAGATGAGTTCTTTCTGGCTATTACTATGATGCAGTGACGTAACGTTGGAGTGATGGAGAAGAAGGGATTGTGGTATAGGCGAGTTGGAGGCGTGAAGTGTGATTGGGTGGAGGGTGTTGTTGACTGTTGACTGTGTGGCGACGTGTCTCGGGTGAAGGTGTGAAAGGGAGAAAATATGACAGGGAGGAAGATGAGTTGCCGGAAAGGTGATAGTGATTTAGTCGCATTCACTGGACTACGTTTTAGGTTACTGCAGAACAAATGAGATGGACTGAGTAGTGAGTAAGTGTACTTTACTTTTACGACCATTGAAGAAGTCTGTCCAACGATTTCTAGCCTGACCTAGGCTTCAATGTATGTAGGTTATGTGTAGCGTGTCTTACGAACATAAAGTTTGAATTAACGGTGATAAGATTTTTTTATTCTATTTCTTGTGTCTTGTAAGGTAGGGTTAGAATATTCAGTTTGTATTGAGAGATGTATCTACAATTAAGTTTCTTGTTTTTGTTAGTCTCGAATTAAAACATTAGTTTTGTTTCGAGGATAAATTGTACATTTATATTTCATGTATAGAAACATAACATTAATTTTGTTCTCATAGTTAAATGTGCGAATGTATTCCTTGTCTCCAGTGTGGTAAGGTTAATGTACTCATCAAATCATCCCGACTATATGGTCATATTAGCGCAGATGGTACGATGAAGGGATGATTGGTGCCTTCTTCACTGTACCCTGGCCACTTTCACAGCTCATTCAACATTGGTGGGAGACATCACATTAATATTCTACGGGATATGAAACTGATATCGGGCTGTCCTCGTGGAAGATACTACATGGACTGTGAAAGTGGGCCAGATAACTGAGGCTCTTTCTACCAAGCCGTAGTTAAGTAAAGTTACCGAAAGCTGCTTGGCTAAAGTTAAGGCTGGCTGGTTTGTTTGCTGAAGTGAAGGTCCGGCTGCTGATAACAAGCGTCTTCTCACCAAGTTGTAGTTGTTGTTGTTGTTGGTAGTGGTGGTGGTGGTGGTAATATAATATTGTTTTGTCTCCCGTTGCTGTGTTGTGCTGTGCGGTGAGGTGCGGTGGTGGTGGTGATTGCGGTCGTGGTGATGGTGGTGCTGTTGATGTTTTTTTGGTGGTGGTGGTGATGTTTTGTGTAGATGATATGTATCAACTGAGAAAGAGAAGAGAAGAATTTAGAAGAAAAAGACAAAATAGATATTTGTTTTCTTGTAAAAAATACTTTTTATACCTTTTCATTTCATATCTATATCTATCTATCTATCTATCTATCTATCTATATATATATATATATATATATATATATATATATATATATATATATATATATATATATATATATATATATATATATATATATTTATTTATTTATTTTTTTGTAATGCAGTATTTCACTTCAAAAGTATTTGCTTTACTAATATCTTGTATTTAAATTGTTTCAAATTCATTCGCGTTTGTTTAAAAGTTCATGTGAATGATAGTTTCTATTTAATTTCTACCTCTTTCGGACAAAGATTACCTTTTTTCCCTCGTTCACATTCAGTAATTTTGGCATAGAATTTACCTTTCATTGTTCCTCCTCCTTTTTTATTAATTTGTTAAGTGTTGCACGCTCACCAGGTTAATTTTTCTGATGCATTTTGGTGCTCCTAGTTTTGTGTAGTGCGTGTTTTACAGATTTATGCTTCGTATTATTTTCCATTTTATTTCAGTCTGTTTCTTAACGATCATTGCTGGCGTGTGTGTGTGTGTGTGTGTGTGTGTGTGTGTGTGTGTGTGTGTGTGTGTGTGTGTGTGTGTGTAATGATAATGATGATAATAATAATGATAATAATGATAATAATGATAACAGTAATACTAAAATTAATAATAATAATAATAATAATAATAATAATGATGATGATTATGATGATAATAATAATAATAATAACAATAATAACAATAATAGCAACATTAGTAATAATAATAGTAATAATAATAGTATCTCGGTTTATCTCATTTCTTGTAGCCTTACATCTGAATACTCACATGTTACAGTTACCTAATTACTAACATACACATTACATCTCTACACACTATATCTCAACATAACACCCAATCCATGGAGGCACCTTAAAAATTCATACCGTAGGTGTCATGTGGCGCCAGATCAACCTAAGAGACTATGCCCGGGATGATCAGGCCACACCGAATATGTTTTTATATTCAATTTGATTCTCCTACCTAGCAGCGGGTTACAACTTCCGAGCAACATCAGCTACCGTACCACTTATAGGTGAACATGGAATACACAGTGAAGAAGTCTACCCAACGACTTCGCACCTGACCTCGGATTCAGACCTGGGCCCTCCCGAATGTGTGTGTGTGTGTGTGTGTGTGTAGACAGAGAGAGTGAGGACCTTAACATCACTTGGAATGGATCTCCTTCACCTCTTCCATCACCGTTACCCCCTAACTCCTCCTCCTCCTCCTCCTCCTCCTCCTCCTCCTCCTCCTCCTCCTCCTCCTCCTCCTCCTCCTCCTCCTCCTGCACCACTACCATCACCATCGGTATCCCCTCCTCTTCCTCCTCCTCTTCGCGTCAGGAAGAGGAGTTGATGGCGGCAGTAAGGGGTCCTGAGGGCATGTCTGAGGCACGCAAGGAGGACAGAGAAGAAGAAGGAGGAGGAGGAGGAGGAGGAGGAGGAGGAGGAGGAGGAGGAGGAGGAGGAGGACTATGATGGGGAAAGTAAGAGCAGGGGGAAGAGGAGGAGGAGGAGGAGAAGTAGTAATGCAGGAAATGCGTAGTAGAGTGATAGTGGTAAAGGAAGAGGAGGAGACAAAGTGTGATGTGGACGACAATGATGGTGGCAGTGGTGGTGACGGCGGTAGTGGCGATGATGGTGGTGATAGTTTCGGTGGTCCAGGAGAATAGTTATGTAGATTGTTATGATGGTGGCAGTAGTTGTCATAGTGTGTGTGTGTGTGTGTGTGTGTGTGTGTGTGTGTGTGTGTGTGTGTGTGTGTGTGTGTGTGTGTGTGTGTGTGTGTGTGTGTGCCTGCGTGCGTGTTTAATGGTTATTTGTTCATCTGTTAGGGAATAGAAGACGCTGTGTTTATTATTTTTTGTTCATTTACTTTTTTTTAAGGGTGAGAGAGAGGTAAGAAAGTTTCCATGTGCATGTGTATGTTGCTATGAATGGGGGATCTCTCTCTCTCTCTCTCTCTCTCTCTCTCTCTCTCTCTCTCTCTCTCTCTCTCTCTCTCTCTCTCTCTCTCTCTCTCTCTCTCTCTCTCTCTCTCTCTCTCTGATGCAAATATATCTGGATGTAGCGTGTGATGCGATTATTTGTTTTGCATAAATGTTTTTGTTATGAATGCAACCGTGTGATTATTTTGATGTTACGGCTGATCAGCGTATGGTACCTCGTGTTTTATTTAGTCATTTAGTGAGTCGGGGGAAAAAAAGAAATCTTTATTGTGTACAGTTTCTCAATGAATTTCCCGATGAGCTTCACTGCTTCACTTTTAAAACTTACGAGTCAGCGAGACCTGAACTTTCTCAACTCCTCGAATGTACCCTTGCACACACACACACACACACACACACACACATCTCCCGCGTAACGTAAAATCAGGAGACTGTCTTGACCTGAATCGTGCTATTACCAGAGACAAATCAAGAAAAATGTTTGAGAGAGAACTTAGAAGAAAAGACGGACAGGTCAGCTTCATCACGAACCTCCAGGGGCGGGAGGAGACGCGGAGGAATGTTCCAGGCGGGGAGAGGGAACAGGAAAAAGAGGAGGAAGGAGAAGGCGGGAGTGCCAGCCAGCCAAACCCGGGAGGAGTTCGTAAGAAATTCGCAGGAAGGAAAAGTGAAGAAGGAAAAGGATGAGAAAAAATGAGTGTATGAGTGTGTGAAGTGAAGGATCTCTATTGGAAAAAAGAATGAGAAAAGAAGGACGAAGCTGAATTTGCATGATGATCCTAGAGTTATAATATGTGTGTGTGTGTGAGAGAGAGAGAGAGAGAGAGAGAGAGAGAGAGAGAGAGAGAGAGAGAGAGAGAGAGGAAATATGTGACAAAATCTGATTAGAGTGAAACGTAACAAATGTAAAAAAAAAGGATGGGAAAGAAAATGCATCAAGGAGATTTATGGAAGAGGAGGATGGGAAGAGAGGTAGACGAAGAGGGTCATACATACAGCTGTCAAGGAAGAGTAATAGAGAATCGCACGAGGCTGAGGAAAACCAAGAAAAGAAGGGGGGATAAAAAAGCAAAGAAAAAAAAGAGAACAAAATAAATAAACTACAGAGAGAGAGAGAGAGAGAGAGAGAGAGAGAGAGAGAGAGAGAGAGAGAGAGAGAGAGAGAGAATGACCTGATAAAGGGAAAACAAACAACACTAGAAAAAAGAGAACAAAAAAGGAATTCTAGTAAAGACAAAATTTGATTAAAAAAAAGAAGAACATGATACGAGACACGGAAGAATTATTGATTGGAAACGTGAGGAAGAAGAAGAAATAAAAAGCTTGATATTGGACGTCTTAGAGAGAAAGAGTCGAGCCAATTAGAATGTACCTCCAACGCAACGCTGTGATCTGTGGCCTGGAATGAGAGAGAGAGAGAGAGAGAGAGAGAGAGAGAGAGAGAGAGAGGTGAAAACTACGTGATGAAATTAGGGGCAAAAGGTCTGTGTTTTAGAGCAGCGGGTGTAATGTAGTCATGAGCTGAGCCGCGTTCCTCTTGCAGCCTCAGGTCTCGATCTGAATAATTTCATGCCATCTGCGGCGTCGGGGTGAGCAGGACCACTCCCCCCATACCACCCCTCCTGCCTCCAGCCCGTCTTACCCTCCCTCCATCCACCTACCACTCTCCTCACTCTCCTTTCCTTTCATACTCTCTCTCTCTCTCTCTCTCTCTCTCTCTCTCTCTCTCTCTCTCTCTCTCTCTCTCTCTCTCTCTCTCTCTCTCTCTCTCTCTCTCTCTCTCTCTTGTATGTACGTACGTAGTGTCCCTCCATTGCGATCTGTCAAGGAAATAAAATAATTGCATCTTTTTTATCGCCTTGTAAATGAGGTTAATGGTGACAAAAAACACTTAATTGAAGGTTTTGAGTCGCATTCTTTTGGCTGAAATTGCATGTGGCACGTGGACAATTTGCGGTTTGTTTCGACCCAGTGCTAGGGGTCCGGTGCTGAGTGGCGGGGGAGGAGGGGGCCACAAAAATACCAACACAAATTTCAGAGTTGTTAAGAAATTGTGAGTTTTTATGTGTTCAAGGCTTGTTGTATTGGATTGGTTGTCATTTATTGGTCTCTCTCTCTCTCTCTCTCTCTCTCTCTCTCTCTCTCTCTCTCTCTCTCTCTCTCTCTCTCTCTCTCTCTCTCTCTCTCTCTCTCTCTCTCTCTCTCTCTCTCTCTCTCTCTCTCTCTCTCTCTCTCTCTCTCTCTCTCGATGGTGCATAACACAAATTCATGTTTAAATTGTTTCCAGCTTAAGTTTGTTTGTTGTGTTTACGTAGGTTTTCTTATTTACTTCAGGGTTTGTTTACTTGTTAGTGTACTCTCTCTCTCTCTCTCTCTCTCTCTCTCTCTCTCTCTCTCTCTCTCTCTCTCTCTCTCTCTCTCTCTCTCTCTCTCTCTCTCTCTCTCTCTCTCTCTCTCTCTCTCTCTCATTCGTGCAAGATAAAATACCAAAACAAATATTAAGACATGGATTTCCCGGTGCGTCTCTCTGCCTCTGCCCAGTGTGTGTCAGAAGCAAGCAGGCGAAGGAGTGTCATGAGCAGGTAAACAAACCCTTAAGTCTCTTCAGGTGAGCTCTGGCGTTAATGAAGTTTGGTGTTCCTTCAGTCCCGAATGGCTCTTCAGCTTATTTCCGTCTGTGACAATACTGTTGTGCGCCTTTTTGGATGAGGATTTTCCCTGGCGTTTTGAAATCACTGGCGTCGTGGGGAGGTTGTTAGGTAATGCATGTAGTTTTCAGGTAAGTTCAGGAAACGTTGTTGCTATTGTTGTTTTTTTCTTGTTTTTTTTTTCTTTGTTCGCTATGGTTGTTCTTTTATTCTAATTGTACTGATACTCTTCCAAAGTAATGATTAATTTCTCGTGTACTTTCCTCTAGAAAACCATTTCTTTTTTTTCTGAAAAATCATTAGGTAAATTTGACAAATGATATATGTAATCACATAAAAGAAAAATGTGTGTGTGTGTGTGTGTGTGTGTGTGTGTGTGTGTGTGTGTGTGTGTGTGTGTGTGTGTGTGTGTGATGATTTAATTATCAATTATTTAATTTTTCAAGAATTTTAATGAACAAATTCAATTGATAGACTGAAAAGAAACAACAGCAATCTCATGTTGGACCTGCGGAAGAGGTGCTGATTACCGGTAGGCTCTCATATTACTAAACACATCTAGACAGTGATGGAAATAAATAAAAAAAAAAAGTAAAAGTAATGCAACGAAGGAGAATGCAAAACTTCATGTCTTTATCGAAAAGGTATTCACGAAAATGTCGAGAAAGCAAAAAGGTAACATGGCTGCCATAGAAAAAGGAAATAGTTGTGTGTAATGCGTGTATCAGTGGAATTTTAGAAGTGTTAAAGGTCTCTATCTCATCCCCCCAAAAAACATTATGCACTCGAGCGTTTCCTTGTTAGGCATGTACTTGTAATCGTGGATAGTATCTTTACCGTACAAGAGAGAGAGAGAGAGAGAGAGAGAGAGAGAGAGAGAGAGAGAGATTATGAGTTGCTTTATTTTCCAGAAGTAAAATGGATATGGATATGGAAAGAGCAGGCCTAAGCAGAGCGGGAGGAAAGGCACCAAAGGAGGAGGAGAAGGAGGAGGAGGAGGAGGAGGAGGAGGAGGAGGAGGAGGAGGAGGAGGAAAAAATATTGGTTCGGTGGGCAACTGGGACCAAGAGGAATCTTCCCACAGACCGTTGAGTTGGGAGGAGGGAAGGGGGACATGGTCGTGCCGTGGGACACCAAGACACTTTATTGTTTTCCACGGTAGAGAGTTAGGCTTTGTCTTCAGACTCAACTATGTCTTTACGTGTCACTAATGTACATTTTAATAGTCTTGTCTCTTAATGAATGTAATATATTTATGTATTAATGGTATAAGATTCGTAAATGTACTGAACTGACACGGTAATTCAGTGAATAGGAAACTTTATTTCTGAGATTAAGCAAATTTATGGGCGAGGACAATAGGTGAACATATAGCGTAGTTTGTTGTAAGCAGCTCGTGTGGCTTCTTGAGACTTTTCTTTATTTTCTTTTAATTTAACTGATCATGTGAATGTATGTGTATTTATTTGTCAAGATTATGAGTTTAAAAACTTGAAATCTAAGAGGACTGTTTTTTCCGGAATGTTTTCTTCCTTGTTTTATTTTGCAGTCTGCTTAGTCTGCAGCAGATGAGAAACTTTTTATTGCAGAAGACAGAGATTTTATGTCGCATATTTATGGAAAGTTATGTTTATTTTAATACGTTTATTTGTTATTTGGGATCATGTCAAGATTAGTGAACCCAACATATCCATGTCAAGAACAGCGAACCCAATGGTCCTCATGTCAAGAATAGCCAACCCATATATCTTGATGTAAAGAAAAACAATGAAAATAATATCCAAAAATTTTATTGATCTATAATCAATGAAAATTAGATGTTAATGAAAGTAATAACGGTAGATTAGGTAAGGTTTGGTTAAGTTAGCTAACTTAACAGAACCTAACCTGTATCTAGTCAATAAAAGGTTACGAACATTATATCGTAATGAAAATGGTACGGGTAGATTAGGTTAATCTAACATAACCTATATCTAGAAAACAAAAGCTTAGGTAGAGAGCATTTGTTTCACAACTTCCTTAAACGTACGGTAGATCTGGCCACCTTGAAAGTTTTTAGATATCTGAATACAGAAATTAAAACCAGTATATGAAAATAGCTATTTAATTAGTGAGGATTCGTAATGATTAACTAGGGAACGAAAGCTTTTGAATTTAATCAGTTATTGAAATGTCTGGTACCGACGTACCGAAGTGTTCATGTCAAGAATAGCGAACCCTGCCGTGAGTGGGTTCGCTAATCTTAACATGATCTTTTATTTGCTATGTGTAAGAATCTTTTTAAATCTTTTGGATAATATCTCACGTATCCTCGAAGGGTCACGTTGTATAGAGGATTATATAGGTAGACTGTGGTAATTTTATTGTATAAGTAGCAGAAAAATCTTTCGATTGCATTGGCCGTGATTTATGGTGGTTCAGGACATGACGGTAAGTAACGTTGTGGACGTACTACGGCACATTAGTGTGTGAAAGTTAAAATGATGTGGGAAAGGACAAAAGGAAGCGACAAATGAGAGTTGCTTGAATCTAGTCGTTCTCAAAGGAAAAGGAAGCGAGGCTATGAGAATAACAGTTCATATTCGGTATAGAGGAAATTAGATCTAAGACCACGAGTGCTGCAGAAAATGGGACACAGAAATTCCCTTTGTGGATGTAACGGAGTGGTGATGATTCTGATGCTCTCTCAGATGAACAGTAGTATATATATATATATATATATATATATATATATATATATATATATATATATATATATATATATATATATATATATAATATAATATAATATAGTTATTGTGGCATGAGGTAAGACAAAGAGGACACGGAAACAGTCAGCAATAAACTTTCCTTTACATTTCTCGTTCCACCGCGACTCTGTTGTAACTGTAGCCACATGTGTCTTGCCACCATAAAGTGTATGTATCTGCCTGTCTGTCTGTTTGTCTGTCTGTCTGCCTACCTTCCAATCTATTCGTGTATCTACAGAACGCTCTCTCTCTCTCTCTCTCTCTCTCTCTCTCTCTCTCTCTCTCTCTCTCTCTCTCTCTCTCTCTCTCTCTCTCTCTCTCTCTCTCTCTCTCTCTCTCTCTCTCTCTCTCTCTCTCTCTCTCTCTCTCTCTCTCTCTCTCTCTCTATATATATATATATATATATATATATATATATATAGATATGCACCTATTAATGTGTATATTAGCGTCAGTCTCCGATGACTGTGTCTGCAGGATAATTGCTAAAAACCATGGTGATTGGCTCGGCAACAGGCGCGTGGCGGGCCGTTGGGACACAGTGGCCGGAGCGCCACCCGCTGGGGATTCATGACAATCAGCTCGCCAAATGACTCTGATGTATAAAGTGTGAGCGTCATGTATCCGGCACAATAAGTTCATCATGCCGCCCTTAAAGTTGAAGTGCTGGAGAGTGGCTGGCTACGCAGGTGACGCAGTTCACCTGGACCGCCCAGCACCTGTACTCCGAGGCAAAGAGGATGAACGTTGTTGGGAATCGTAATATTTTCCTTTTGTGTACATGTGTGTCCAGACGATTTAAATTTGTTTTCCCTGGATTCAATTTTCGCCAGGCTATAGATAGCCAAAGCTGTGGCGATGTGAATAAATCTGTGCTCACATTTAACGCTGACATGATAACGTTGGAGGATGGGATGGAATTTTACACAGACACACACACACACACACACACACACACACACACACACACACACACACACACACACACACACACACACACACACACACACACACACACACACACACACACACACACACACACACACACACACACACACACACACCATAATGTAATGTTATGTAAACTATGTGTATGCGTATTCACGTGCGACAAGAGAAAACCTGTGCTACATCCCAGTATCTTTATAGATTCAGGATCCCTTTGGAAGCCATAATTTTGTTTCTCTTCTGAAATGTATTATTAAAACGAAATTTTTCTTTTGCAGGCCATGCGTTCCTTAAGTGGTTGGCCCCTCGCCTTGTGATCTGTAAGTAGAAAAGAGAAAATAATGCACCGATAAAAGTGTAATGGGAGTAAGGAGGGGCATATTGAGTAGAAGCGGTGTAGAAGGTGGGAGAAGTGCCGAAGGAGAGATAGAGATACTAAAGGATCGTGAGCCAGCAGAGGAATAGGAGAAGAGCTGATTTAGAGATAATCCAGATGCATCCTCTTCCTTCCCTCCTCTGTGAGCGGCCTCCCAGATTACCTCCCTGGCACCAGCTGCGCCCAAGGTCTCGCCTTCGGGAAAGAGGTGGGTTGGGGTGGATAGAGTTCTGGCCAGAATGAATAGGAATGTGAATATGAGGAAAATGAAGTGTAAAATATATGCAAACACTGGTAAAAAAAATTAGGATACATCTAAAGTTATGTAGTATTGTGTTACGTCAGCCTTGTGATATTAGAGTTCAAGTTAACCTGAAGTAGCCAGCATCACCAACCGTAACGGCACCCTTATGAATTAAATAGATAAACTGGACAGTCCTTTCGAAAATGTTGACTTGCGTTAGTTGACTTGCGTTAGTTAAAATAAATTGAATACTGTAAGTTAAA
>NC_059298.1:6335553-6378053 GCF_017591435.1 Portunus trituberculatus
CGACCGTAGGAGGGGGGGCATCAGAAAAAACAGTTAACATGAAAATAGAGATAGAAGATAGCAAGAGATGCAACTTCCGGTGGTGGGAAAGAGACCGAAGAGAATCAGTCAGAGGAGAGGAATTGATAAGAAGAGCTCTTTATTCTACCCTATCTAATAAAACTGAATGAAGCCCCCTATACATGCGAAGAATACTCCATACAGGGGCGTATAATGTCCTTGTACAGAGTTAGCAGTTCGGGGATGAGAAAAACTGGCGGAGATACCTTAGAACGCTTAAATTCATGGAAGCTGTTTCACCAAAAGATGAAATGTGAAGTTTTCAGTTTAGATTATAAGTAAAGGACAGACTGACAACATTCATTGTAGATGAGAGGGACATTTGAGAGCCATTGAAGGAGAGGGGATAGATGTCTGGAAGGTTGAGTCGAGATGATAGATGGAGAAATTGAGTTTTTAAGGCATTCCACATAACCATGTTTTCTGTCCCAATCAAAATATTAGAGAGATCAGACTGCACCTGTTGCTTAGAGGAATTTATTTGAATCATCACTTGAACCTTCACTTTCATTTTTGCTGTATTTTTACCCAATGATTTTGATCTGTTTTTGTCTTATTTTCTTCTTCGTATCAGATTAAAGGGTTTTATGTAATATTGCATTTTTGGTAAAGTGGAAAACTTTCTTGTGCGGCCTACTTTGTTCCAGTTTATGGCCTATATTTGGCGACTTTTCATCCTTTCTCTGGATCTCTTTATCGCCACATTTTGTTCTATCTTTAGTTTTGTTTTCTCTTACCTGGCTTCATGACAGTTGCTAATCCTATATATTATCCTAAGTCTTTCATCGCAAGTCAGGTTTTAAAGTCACAACAAAAAACTTCTATACCTATTTTCCTCCCCTTCTCCTCCATCACATCAATGTATGGAGATATTTAAAACAGCAAATGCATCTTTATTATTATTATTATTTAACCTGTTTTTTTTTTGTGTGTAAAATCGAGATAAAAAAAAAAAAACTTACCGCACATGATGATTTCTTCTGTGCAGTAGTAGCGTGCATACACCTTCATTCATATACCCACTAACACACACACACACACACACACACACACACACACACACACACACACACACACACACACACACACACACACACACACACACACACACACACACACACACACACACACACACACACACACACACACACACAGAATTACGTTAATGTTCTCCAATTAATGCTAAGTTGTTTTATGCATTTTAATTTCACTGTTTAATCTACATTCATTTTTCTATTGATTTTAAATGATTATCGGAGAGTCAAAATGAGATGTTTCTTTTTTACACTTCTGCACGGTGTTTTTTTTATTTATTTATTTATTTTTATTTTAGCAATGGCACACGCTGGAAAGAAAGGAGCGCCGGGGAACACCACCACCACCACCACCACCACCACCACCACCACCACCACCACCACCACCACCACCACCACCACCACCTCCTCCTCCTCCTCCTCCTCCTCCTCCTCCTCCTCCTCCTCCTCCTCCTCCTCCTCCTCCTCCTCCTCCTCCTCCTCCATCCACCCTCGCAATGGACAAACAGAAAGCCTACAAATTTTAGATAGTGGCTCCAGTATCATGATCAGAACCACCACCACCACCACCACCACCACCACCACCACCACCACCACCACCACCACCACCACTACTAAACATGACATTCTCTACCATTACATTACCATGCCAACCACACTGCTTCCATTATTGTTTACATGATCATCATCACACCACTTAAAACCACTGTCCACCACCACCACCACGACCGCCACCGACACAGTAGCACCAGCACAAATAGTAGTAACAACAACTATTATCATTGCTATTACACTGACATCAATAACAAAAACGCCCAATGGTTTATAATTCTACAACTCACTTCCACTATTATCTGTATGTTACAGCTGGAGAGAGAGAGAGAGAGAGAGAGAGAGAGAGAGAGAGAGAGAGAGAGAGAGAGAGAGAGAGAGAGAGAGAGAGAGAGAGAGAGAGAGAGAGAGAGGATGTTTCTTGTAGAATTTTCAATCTCTCTCTCTCTCTCTCTCTCTCTCTCTCTCTCAAAAATAAACAAACAAACAAACAAACAAACGGAAGGAATGAATAAATAAATCGAAATGAATTAAAATAAAATAAATTAATGAATAAATAAGAAATAAGAATAAATAGATAAATAGATAAATTAATGATTTATACAATGCAAATAAAAGGCCTTATCAAAGTATTTTTCCCTCGGTTCCCCTCAGTCATAATAAAGCAACACAAAATCATATCAGCCCATATAGAGCATGTACATCTAAGTTGTTCCGTATTTCTGGGGAAAAAATAACTGTTATCAGTACCGCGGTTAAGGATCAAAGTCAAAACATATTGCGTTTCCTGACTCACTGATGCAGTTATTTCATACAGGATACAATATTTCAGGCTGCATAAACCGAATCCAGTCACGTAATTTTTCTAATACAACAAAGTTACGCTTGAAAGCATGTAATTATATTTTCTTTTTAGGATAAAGTGATGTTCTTACCTCTAAGTAATTATTATTGTCATTTTTCTTTGGTTAATTCATATCATCCTGTACCACTTGTTTACCCTACCTTGTATATGTTTTGGACGTTGTTATTTTTTCAAGGCTTTACTCATTGCCCTTCCTTCGTTACTTCATAGGACTGAAATTCCAAGCCTGCTTTTCTTATTTACTTTGTTCAGTGCAGGAATGATTGCCTTATCAAACGAGCTAAGATCTTTTTCTCCTTTTAAATTAATATTCCCACATGAAATTTCTTGGTTTTATTATAGAAATAAGTCCTCTGTTCATGTTATTCAGTGATATTCTTTCCAGGTACTTTACTTTCTTATTCCTCCTCTAGTCTCCGGGGTTCGGCCTCCCAGTGTCCCCTACACGTCCCACGGGTCCTACCTTGTAAGCTGAGCCTTCCCGCCTGGCCCCAACCAATCACTTGGCCATCGCTCGACAAACACAATACAGTGATGACCCTGGCTTCTGCCCGCCTGACACTTAAAGAAGACCCACTTCGATTCTTTCTTCTCTGCGTTCTTCTCAGACCTTCCTCTCTTTCCATCTTAATCCTTCTTCCTCTTCATATTTTCTACCTTACTGCTTCTGTCTTACCTTCCTTCTTACGTTCACGCAACACTTTCCTTTTTTCCCTATTCACCTACTTTTATTATTTCCCTCACATAAAGCATTCTTGATTTGTCTGTCTATTGTGTTTCAACTCCGCGTTCTCTAGTATTTTTTTTTATCCTTCCATGATTCTTTGGTTATTCTATTTTTTTTTCCTTCCCTTTCTGCGGTGTTCCTTTCCTTGCCCTACTCAGTCTTTTATCTCCTTGTCTTCATTGACCTGTGCAGCTACCCATCGATCCATTCATCCTTCCATCTTTCTATCCATTGTCCTCTTCTTTTCGGATTTCTCTTCTACCTTCACCACCTCCTCATGTATCCCTTCCTTTCATTCTACCTCTCTACTCCATCGAACCCATTTCCTTCCTTTACCTTTTCGATTATCTCTCCTGGCCTCTTTCTTCTCCCTTCCTTCCGACCTGCCTTCCTGCCAAGTCTGGTTTACGTTTTTCTGTAGCATGATCTTGTACTTTCTCTTTGTTTTTGACGTCTGAAGAGGTCTTACAACATATAATGTAGTTGATTTTGTTTTTCCTGAAGCTCCGATTTCGAGAACAGTTATTTTCTCTTGAAAGAGCAGGTATTATTGTTGTATTTTTTTTTTCATATACACCTCGTCCTGCTTACCCTCAAGGTGTGGGTTAAACCAATGTTGTTGTTATGGAAGTACACACATGTGTGTGTGTGTGCGCGCGCGCGAGTAAATACTTCCATACTCAGAATGTGGAGACAACACAACATAATTAAGAACATAACATAAGAAACTTAAGGAAGCTGCAAGAGGCGTCAGGCTACACATGGCACTCCTACTGTGAACAGAATTACCTAAATCCATCTATCATCCTCATCCATAAATTTGTGTAATTTTCTTTTAAAGCTCCCTATTGACTCTGCACTTACAACATAGTTCCATTCGTCAATCACTCTGTTAGAGAACCAGTTCCTTCCCATTTCCTTCCTAAACCAGAATTTCTCAAGTTTGAACCCATTATTTCAGGTTTTGTTATAACCCTTATACCACTTAACACTTCTACTAGATCCCCTCTTAACTTGCGCGTCTTTAAAGAATGCAAATTTAGTATCTTGAATATCGCTTCGTAAGGAATATCCCTCCCTTTTAGACATTCTCCTTTTTAATGCTTCTAATAGACCTACATCCTTCTTATTATGTGGAGACAAGAACTGTACAGCATAATATTACTTCGGGATTGGTACTTTTAACACTTCTAAAAATGAATGCTAATACCCTATTCCGTAATTTCTAGCCTCTATGCATTGTTTTCTTAAACTGAAATCGGAGCTAATTATATCTTAATTTTTTTCTCCATATTTTAAAACTACCAGGCAGGGCCTTGTTTATTTTGTGCCTAATGTGTGGATTTCTTCTACCTACGCTCAATACTTTGCATTTGTCATCTGTCTGTTCACTCATTCATCCTAACTAAATATGTCTGAAGGTGATGACATCTTAATCTGATTTAATGAATTTACCTTTGTGTCATCCAGATATTTACTAGAATCACAACTAATTCCACTGTCGAAGTCATTAATACGTATTGAAAATAATAATGAGCCTAAAACTGATCCCTGTGGCATCTCACTAATTACTTGAAATTAGAGCCGTTTATTACAACTCTTTGCCGTCTATCGCCCAACGACGACTGATGCAACATAATATTTTTCCGTCTATCCCGTGCGCACTAAAATTTCTCAAGAGCTTCTGATATGGTAACTATTGAAATGCTTTCCTAAAATGTAGGTATGCGATGTCATAACTATCACTATTATCTGACGCCTCATAAACTCTACTATAAAAACTCAACAAGTTAGTAAGCCTCGACTTTCTCTTAAAACCATGCTGAAAGTGATTAATCAAGTTGTGTTTATCTAGGTATTCCCTAAAGTTCTTCGCCATTATTGACTCCATTAATTTCCCTACAATTGAAGGTATGTTGAAAAGACTGTAATTGGACGTTAGAATTTTATCTGCCTCCTTAAATATAGGTACAACATTGGCTTACCTCCACATTATCGGTACCTCACCTAACTACTGACTTCCAGAAGACCGATACTAACGGCTCACTAACGACTTCCTTGCATTCCTGAAGTACTCTTGGATATATTACATCAGGTCCCAGTGACCTTCTTTTTAGTCCTTCTATCTAATGTTCTACCACCTTCTTAGTTATGAGAATGTCTTTCAGCAACTCACTCTCTTCTACTTTAAGAATTTGTTGACTTTCTCCAATTTCCTGTAATTTTGTCTGAGTAAAGACTGTTAGAATTACTCGTTCGTAATTTTACTAATCTCTTCTCCAGAATTAACGAATTCTCCGTTAGCTGCCTTTAAAAGGCATATATCTTTTCTAGTTTTCGTTCTATATACCTGGAAAAAGATCCCTTGCGATCCTTGGCCGGATCTTATGTTCAAAACCATGGTGCAAGAGAATCCTTGTCAGTCACTTTTCTTCTCATCACTTTGGCCACAAAGGCAGCTGTTGCTATTGATGGATGATGAGAAAAATGAATAGCAATCCACAAAGAGCCTCAGCTTACAGCGGTCCTATGTTTTTTTTTTCTTTCTATTTATTTTGTTTTAATTATTTATTTGTTTTCTTTTTGCATTCGTAGCCACGAGATTGAGACATCGTACTTGGATTGGTTTGGAATGATCTCGTTACTTATTTTCATTGGTAATATTCTGATAATGAATCCAAACACATAGTTCATCTTGCTGTGAAGTAATAGGGAGCTGTGGTCTCATTCCGATGATGTATAATGCTTGTGTTTTGAAGTTGCTTTTATTTAGCTTTGATTTTGCCCATGAAGAATTGTCATGATGAGATCAGAGTTTGTTATTAAAGATGATGCGCTCAGTACATAACTGGGGTATTTGACGAATGCATGCATGACATTATTGAGTGTGACTGAAGAAATTTCATAGTTTTGCGAGAGGTGAGTAATGCATTCCAAATAAAAGTCAAAGTTTAAACGTTATATATTATATTACTCTCGTCATATGATCTTACTTGGATATTATTGTGGAAGCACAGAAAGTAAAAAGGATCTTCCTCAGAAAGTCGAGAAAATAAGAATGAGGAATATCAAAATATCATATTATTATTTCCGCTTCCATTGATGTAGTATCCATTATCCAACTTCAGGGTATGCGTGGCCCACCAGTTTAAATAATAACAATATCTGAAGAGAAATTTTCTATCCCTTTTTCTTTCTTAACTCGCTATTTATAAGATGAGAACAAATATTTCAAACAATTTCTTCTGTAAGAATGAAATGTACGTGGAAATATATACTGTAACTTGAATGTAGCTGGTGTAGAAAGTCTTGCAGCAGCATCTCGGGGAATGTATTATCGGAACAGAAGGAAGGAGGTCATGAAATGCCGGTTGCATGCATCGAGAACATTTTGGTAAAAGGTGAGGCAGCAGGCGAGGGCCCGTGTAGTAGTGGTGGTGGCAGCATCCAGGAACCTCTATAGTCTGCGAGCCTCCGAGCTTTTCAGGCGCCTCTTGACTGAGTGGCGATACGAGTCCAGCAGGAAAGGGATGAGTTATTGCTCTTCACAAAACGACCTCGACTATACGCAGAGGAACGCCCCAAGGAGGAAAAGTTAAGGCAAGGGGAGGTGGAGGTGCGTGTCCTCCAGTCACCTCAGTCACATAGCGAGACGAGTGAGGCGGAAACATGCTTCCGTTGTCGCTCACGAGAGTCTCAGCCTTGATAGTACTACTGTGCCTCGAGAGAATAAAGCTGAGTACCAGACGGAAAGGAAGAAAACAAAAATAACCCTTTTGGACAACAATTGTTGGTCGTGTTTCATGTTATGGAATCGTTAGTCGCTGAGGATGAAAGACTTTATTGTTTTCATATATTCATATATTTACTCATTTATTCACTTACTCCTTTATTTCTTTATTTATTTATTTAGAAAGAAAATAAATCTTTTAATTCAATGTCTCAAATTATATAGACAGTTTTGGCGAGATTGTGGTCTCTCCTTCTCCCTGGACGCAGAGATATTACCAGGACTTGGTTGTGTGTTCGGCGACACACAACTTGCTCTTTCAGCACCTCCGGCACCTTGAAATTGATTTGTCTGGCTGGATGGGCTTGGGCAAAAAGTGCTGCTTGTTTCCACGGCTGACCTGTCTGGCTAAGGTCAATAAGAAGATATTCTGACTATTGGTAGTCAAATACAAAAAACAGTTTGGCAATGAGAAAGGCCAAGATGCGCTGTAAAGTGATTTTTCTGACCACGCTGACAATTACATTGTCTGATATGTGACTGGGAGGAAGACATGGCTGTCTTTGTGTGTGTGTGTGTGTGTGTGTGTGTGTGTGTGTGTGTGTGTGTGTGTGTGTGTGTGTGTGTGTGTGCGCGCGCGCGTGCTTGACGTCGATAAAGTACCAGTAGAAGGGTTATCAAGGCGACATCAAACTGTAAAGATTCCGATGCTGTTATCTTTATTCCTGTAATGGTACTCTGGCACTCCACCCGTCTTTGCACGAAGCTGAGTCTTCTTATCCTTTACTTCCGCCTGTGTCTCTCTTGTTATATGTATATGTTGTTTATTATTTCGTTTTGATATGGTTATCGAGTTTTCTTTTTCCTTTTTTTTATGTGCATGATTCTTTTTTTGCATTTTTATTGCGGACCTCTCTCTCTCTCTCTCTCTCTCTCTCTCTCTCTCTCTCTCTCTCTCTCTCTCTCTCTCTCTCTCTCTCTCTCTCTCTCTCTCTCTCTCTCTCTCTCTCTCTCTCTCTCTCTCTCTCTCTATTTTTTTCATCCTATTTAGTTGTGGGATAAAAGTAATGGCATGATACTCAAATGTAGACAGATGCAATTAAATTCTAGCAAGTATTCCTTTAACAAGATCTTTGTTAGGGAGTGAAACACGCCTCGGAGTGCAGCCGTGCAATGCAACCCCATAAACGGGATGCAAAATAAACTAGACTGTCACCTCTTATAATTAGATGTTACCAAAGAAAGACTTGCTAGATCGCTACAGTTTGAATTACTTGGTGTATGTTTAGTTATAAAGCAATATATCACTTATAATTTTTTTCATGTGTGTGTGTGTGTGTGTAATTCACCTCGGTCGTCTGCTGGTCACCCAGCTAGTTTTCCCCATTACGGAGCGAGCTCAGTACACAACACAGCACAACACACAACACACACCGGGAAAGCAAGGCCACAACCCCTAGAGTTACATCCCGTAAGAGTCTTGCCCATTGCCTCGCCGCTTACCGGGACTCGAACCCGGCCCTCTCGATTGTGAGTCGAGCGTGCTAACCACTACACTACGCGGTGTGTGTGTGTGTGTGTGTGTGTGTGTGTGTGTGTGTGTGTGTGTGTGTGTGTGTGTGTGTGTGTGTGTGTGTTTCTATATATGTGTCTATCTATTTACCTATCTATCCTTCTTTCTGCCTCTCTCTCTCTCTCTCTCTCTCTCTCTCTCTCTCTCTCTCTCTCTCTCTCTCTCTCTCTCTCTCTCTCTCTCTCTCTCTCTCTCTCTCTCTCTCTCTCTCTCTCTCTCTCTCTCTCTCTCTCTCTCTCCCCTTGCAAAACAACACCAGATATATTCTATGCATCTCAAAGCCCGCGCCTCCCTTCTACCATGATTAAATTCTATCCTCTCGACTTTCCAGCGCTTCCAGAAGTTATTTTCCCTTTTCCTTGCGCTTCTCCCTTTAATCCACGGAGGAACACAGTAAACAGATTTCTTCCCCGAACACGGGCTCCCGCTGCTCCCTTTAGCTGGACGCCTGTGGGTCGCTCCTACTGCCTTGGTCTATGTCCTTATTCACTCCTCCCGAAAGTGCCATTGTTTGAGGCGCTTTTCCTTGTCTCCCGCAGCGTCTGTCGGCGTCTATTAAAGTTGAGTGGTAGTTGAACTGCTCTTCTGCCTGATGGTGGTGGTGGTGGTGGTAGTGGTGGTGGGATGGTATTATTCATTCCCTTCATCAAGTATCATGTTTATTGTTGTTGTTGTTAGTGATGGTCTTGTTGTTGTCGCTAGTGATGGTGGTGTTGTTGGTGGTGCTGTTGATGTTGTTAGTGATGGCGGGGCTGATGTTAGTGAGTATAGGGTTGTTGTTATTGTTGTTTTTGTTGTCACTTTCTTCGTTATTGTAGTCGTGGTTATATTTTTTCATACTGCTGCTACTGCTATTACGGTTACGCTCTTGCTGTTGCTGCATTTATTACTGCTACTGTTATTACTACTGATACTCATCAGTACTGCTACTGTTATTTATTACTTTTGATTGACTAATAGTGATGTAATGAAAATGATGATTTTGATAAAAGTACTACTACTACTACTACTACTACTACTACTACTACTACTACTACTACTACTACTACTACTACTACTACTTAGTAATAATAATCTCTCTCTCTCTCTCTCTCTCTCTCTCTCTCTCTCTCTCTCTCTCTCTCTCTCTCTCTCTCTCTCTCTCTCTCTCTCTCTCTCTCTCTCTCTCTCTCTCTCTCTCTCTCTCTCTCTCTCTCTCTCTCTCTCTCTCTCTCTCTCTCTCTCTCTCTCTCTCTGTGCGCTCCTGCGTTCATGCTCTCATAGGAAACAGGAAAATCATGTGCTATGAAAGAAAATAATAGATCGTTCTGATATATATTTTTGCATATATCTCTTGCTTGGCTCGTCACTGTAAAGAAGAAATAGAAAAGAAAAATATTTAGAACTCAGTGTTAGGAAGGCCTATGAAGAACACAGGAGGTCTTAAGACAGGTCAGTGTAATTTCGTTGATCATTCTTATAAAACACCTCTCTTGCTAGTCAAGGTATCAAATTCCATGAATGTCGAGGCAGCTGAATAGTTATCACTTAATTTCACTTCGTTAACGAGAAATAATTTCACAAATGTTGGTGGCAAGTGCATGCAATTAGATTGTAACAAGTGCTTGTTTCCTCGACAGTTTTGTCACTGGGAGAGGGAGTGACCCGCACCCTAGAATGAAGCTTGCAGTGTAGTACTGTTATAGCTTGCTGGGAATACAATAAATGATCCCCGAGCGGAAAGAAGTGTGCGTCTGGAAATCAATAGAGAAATAGTGCTTTTCTATGCATGTCTTACATGTGAAAGGCTTGTACGAAACAAGGGAAATGCAAAGTCTTTTCTAGCAGTCTCTCTCTCTCTCTCTCTCTCTCTCTCTCTCTCTCTCTCTCTCTCTCTCTCTCTCTCTCTCTCTCTCTCTCTCTCTCTCTCTCTCTCTCTCTCTCTCTCTCTCTCTCTCTCTCTCTCTCTAACCTGGAACATTTGATGTATTCTTTCCGTCTTTTGGTAACCAGAAAACTTCAGCAACTTTACTCGAGGATGTTCATGTCAAACCACCACCATCAACAACACCCCAACCACCACCACCAGCACCATAGCCGCCGCTTCCCTTGCCGCCAGCTGTCGAGCCAAACCTCTTCCTGCGTGCTGGTTGGTGGTGTAAGCTGCAAGAATCTCGGCCATTGTGGCGTAACAAATGTGTGTCTTTACGCAAAAAAGTATGAATAATCTCCCTGCTTTGTTTCTGGCGTCGGAAAGGGGAAAAATGGTACCCTCGACTTCGTGTTTACCATTTTTGGAACCGTAAAATGAGGGAAAGAAAAGTTTTTGTGTTGTATTACGTGAGACGCTGTGTCTTGTTATGGTAGAGGCTGGAAGAGTTGATGCACGAAGGCTAAGGATGTTTTAAGACAGGCAGTAACAGGGAAGCTTGAGGTGCAGTACAGACATTAAATGGAGATGTGTAGAGCTGCATTATGAGGCATGTGAAGCGTTCTGTCTTTATGATGCCCCATGGTCTTTCAGAGAGGCGTGAGCGATGACTGAGGGAGGAAGAGGCCATGGACGAAGCAAAATGACAAATAAGTAACCACAAAAAAAAAAAAATAAAGTATTGTGTTCACCAGCAGTGGATGTTGGTGCATGAAATCCGTTAGTGCAGGATTTTGTATTTATCTTTTTTTTTCTCTTCTACGGTAAGGCCTATGGCGCCTGTAGGCACACTTGAAGATTGTATGGGAAGCGCTGTTCAGCTTCCGCCCATTAGTGGCGCAGGCACTTTTATTTATAGTGGTACCCATATTAAGGGCCCATATCACCACCCAAGCTCATCTTGGGTGTTACCACCTAGAACCTGGGTATCATGATGATATGTAGGTAACTTTAAACCACTCGACAAATGGCAGTGTTTTAAGGCTGTACATGGTGGGGTTCGAACCTACGCGTGGACATCTGCCCGATCCCACGCTCACCACCTTATCCACTCTGCCACCGCCTCCCTGTGTTGACCAAAACAATCCGTGAGGTAATGGTATTGTTTATGAAATGCCATTAAATACTACTCCAAAACACTTACCACCTTCATCATCAAGTGGGAAGGAAACAATATTACTAAGAGGAAGAAAATTAATAGCAGTCTTAGACACACACACACACACACACACACACACACACACACACACACACACACACACACACACACACACACACACACATGTAAAAAGAAGAGAAAAACGAAAGAAGAGAAACGGCAGAGACACCAGGAGGGAGAACAAAATTATAGGTAGTCACAGAAAAAAATAACAGTAGTAGTCATTTTCGCTGTCATCGTAATCGTAGTAGTAGTAGTAGTAGTAGTAGTAATAGTAGTAGCAGTAGTAGTAGTAGTAGTAGTAATATATATATATATATATATATATATATATATATATATATATATATATATATATATATATATATATATATATAATAGTAAGATAAAGAGGAAGAGGAAGATAGAATAAGGAGAATTGGTTGAGGACGTAGAGGGTACAGTAGTATTATTGATATAAAGTGAAGGAGGAAGAGATGCAAGAAGTGAAAGGAATAGTTGTGATAGGAAGAGAAAGAGTAGGATGAGAGGGTATAGGAAAGGTAGGGAGTATTAGTAGTAAAAGAAGAGATATAGGAGGTGGAAGACGAGTAGGAGGAGAAGGAAGACTAGAGGGAGGAGGAGGAGGAGGAGGAGGAGGAGGAGGAGGAGGAGGAGGAGAAGAAGGGGGCGGGATGGAAGGAGGAGAAGGAGGAGGAGGGTTTGCCTTCAGCCTCGTATCTCGGTAAAGTTCTCAAAGGAATTTCCCGCAGCCTTGAGGAACCGCCGCTCGAGCGCAATGATAGAGAGGACGCCCAAGATTTTGCTGCAGCCCGACCAGCCAGTCCTCCCGTGACCTAATAACCTCTCCATCTCCTCCTGCTTTTCCGGTCTCTTTTCTACTCTCCTCCTCCTCCCCCGTTGTCTCCCTTATTTCTTTAATTTTTTGTTCTCTTTCTCTTCCTTCATCTGTCCTTGTTATACGTTCCCCGCTGCTTCCCAATAACATGCCAGTTTCTCTTTCGTTGCCACCTGCTGGACCCATTGAAGGCAGCAATAGAGAAGGGTCATCCTCAGTATTAGTAGCAGGAGTAGTAGTAGAAGCAATATGATGATAAGAAATGACGATAATGAGAGTAGTCATCTATCTTTATATCCTTTTGAGATCCTCATTAGAGAGAGACAGCCCAGACAAGACATCGCGTTGGGTCTCATTGATGGAATAAAGATATCTACAAGGGAGAGAGTTCGTAGACCCTTTGTTCCACCTGTATTAATCGGTTTCGATTTTTACGATGCGCAGGGAAAACGATGGCAACATTCTTTCATGGTAGGTAGGGAGCGTGTGGCCAGGCCGTCTCAGCCTCCATGTTGCAGAGAAAAATTATGATAATGTTGGTTTTGAATGACAACAACAACGATTATAAAAATGATAATAACACACACACACACACACACACACACACACACACACACACACACACACACACACACACACACACACACACACACACACACACACACACACACACGTTTAGTGGAGGAGGTGCTGAAGAAGGGAGAGGTCCAATCGGATCATCTAATTTCCCGTACGATGCAAGGAAATTCGATTACGTGTTCCCCATCAGTGGGCGAGGGTACCGAGGAGCCGCAGGGGGCGGGGAGCCTCAGAGGTCATCACGAGAGCCGCGGATGAGGTCAGAATGGCAGCGGTGGGAGTGATATTAGTGCGATGAGTCCTGGGTTTTCCACTATCTCACCCCCATCCTTAATGTCTCTCTCTCTCTCTCTCTCTCTCTCTCTCTCTCTCTCTCTCTCTCTCTCTCTCTCTCTCTCTCTCTCTCTCTCTCTCTCTCTCTCTCTCTCTCTCTCTCTCTCTCACACACACACACACACACACACACACACACACACACACACACACACACACACACACACACACACACACACACACACACACACACACACACACACACACACACACACACACACACACACACACACACACTGACCAGATAGGACATCAACCTTTTAATGACGATGTTGAGTCGCTATAGAGAACGAAAAGTAAGACTAAATGAACTAACTACGTGCGTGAACGTATAGCGATAGAAAAGATGAAATACATAAATATAAAGCGAAGAATTAGAATAATAAACAAGCAGCTACAGAGAGAGAGAGAGAGAGAGAGAGAGAGAGAGAGAGAGAGAGAGAGAGAGAGCCACACCAAATATTTCATAATTGAGTATATGGAGGTGAAGTGGAAATGAAAAAATAATGTTAGATAGAGAAATAAAAAAAAAAACTATCCATCTCGTTATAGTTTTTTCGTTACGGGACAAATCTACAAAATCACAACATGTCAATCTACATGTATGAATTTCATACTTGCAAATAGGTAGAAGAAAGTATTGTTGCTAAATGTAGTTTTTGTAAGGGCGAGGAACCAAGCATAGATGAAAAAAAAATAATACAGAATGGCTTTTTTTTTAATCAAGTTACATTTTTGGTTTTCCAGTTTGCAATTCAGTAACAAAAACAAAGATTACTACAGAAACTTACTTCGGTCCTCTGCAAAAGGAAAAAAAAAGAAAAGTAAAGAAGTAAATAAGAAAAGTCCTAGTATTTATAGTAAAGTTACGCACCTCATTGCTTTGTATATCAAGAAAAATATGTGAGCGATCTACCAAGGTGTCTTGTATCAAAGAGTGCTTAAGACGTCCGTCCAATCGCCATGGCAACCAGGAAAGGGAGTGACGTCTTTTCCTCCTCCGCCTCCATCTTCCGCCTCATCCACTCACTCGCTCCATCGCATCCTTCGCATAGTACGTTTTTTGTTGTTTTTCGTCTCTCTCTCTCTCTCTCTCTCTCTCTCTCTCTCTCTCTCTCTCTCTCTCTCTCTCTCTTTGCAGGGTGTACATATTTCTTCGTCACCATATAAAGAGAGAGAGAGAGAGAGAGAGAGAGAGAGAGAGAGAGAGAGACCTTGTACTAACTCACACCTACACGGCAGAAACAAGCAAGCAGACTGATTAACTTACTCTCTCTGACTTACTGAATTACAGAGAGAGAGAGAGAGAGAGAGAGAGAGAGAGAGAGAGAGAGAGAGAGAGAGAGAGAGAGCTGTAGGGGACGGACGTGTGCGTGAGGCTCCTGCTTGTGGTGTATTTTGTGTGGGTGAACGATAATGAACGCTCTCTTAAGGAAGTGCTTCAGTGAAGTAGCTCTGTTTGTGCTGTACAGTGGAACCATGCGTGCAATGGGGTCCGAGGGTCTCCAAGCGCACGGGTTCGAATCCTGTCCACGGTCCGAGTGTAGGTTGGGCTTCCTCACTCGGGGCAACAGTTTCCTACCGGGTGGGCTTTGAGATAGGAGGTACCCCAAAAAGTACCCCTTTAGCCCAGAAATTCTCGTGGAAAGCCCACATGGTATAAATAAAAAAATAAAAAAGTGAGAGGTACTACAGTGCAATAGAAACTTAGATAATTTAGTGACAAGTGTCTCGTAGTGAGTGTGAGTGCATGCGTGTGAGCCTACTCGCCCGTGACCTGTCTCACCTGACGCCACATCCAGGCCACCTGGCTGGAATTCCCAAGGGAACCATAACCCCACCCCCTGTCTCCCCTCCCGGGCAGTTCGGGTTCCGGCCAGGTCGATCTACTTCCGATCTCCTTCTCCTACTCTCCCAGGAATGGCAGGACACCCCTGACGAAGGCCTGGACACGCTCGTAGTAGCCCTTGATATAGCGGGGGCTTATGACCGAGTGTGGCATCCGGGTCTTCTGAATAAGCTCCAAGCCAAGGGCATCGACGCCGGTCTCTTGAAGCTACACGAAGATTACCTCCAAGGAAGGACGCTTCGAGTCGTCGTCAATGGGCGGACCTCATCACCCACCAATATAGGAGCGTCAGTTCCACAGGGCTCAGTGCTTGACCCAGTCCTGTGGAATGTTTATATAGACGATCTCCTGCGCCAGCTTCCTGCAGTCAAGGCTTACGCCGACTACTGCACAATCTCTCTCTCCTACTGCCGCCAGGACAGCCAGCGCGCCGTGGCCAACATCAACCGCCAGCTGAAGGCAGCAGAAGAGTGGGGGAAGGTGTGGCAAGTCACCTTCGCGCCGGACAAGACACACGCCATGGTCATCTCACGATCCCCTGCCGCCTCTCAGGCCGTGGAAGGACAACTACGGTTTGAGGGCGAGCAGCTGCCTCTCCAGGAACACATCAAGATCCTGGGAGTCACCATGGATCGTGAGCTGCGCTACGACACCCACATCACGTCTGTAGCCCGCCAGACCTCTCAGCGTGTGTCAGCCCTGCGCAGGATGGCTGGCAGTCTGCACTCGCGAGGCATCCTCACTCTACAGGGCACAAATCCGTCCCTGTATGGAGTACGGTGCCTTGACATGGATGTCCAGCGCCCATACCCACACCAGCCGGCTCGACGCGATACAGAGGCGCGCTCTTCGTCTATTGGGGGAAGACGAGGAGAGCGTGGCAAGTATCACGTCACTGGAGCACCCGAGGGACGTGGTAACTTTGACGGTGTGTCACAAAGCTCAAGTGCTGCACACACCTCACCTCTCCCGCCTCAGCCTGCCGCCACACCCACCCGGGAGAAATACGAGGCAAGCAGCGGATGGGGACCAGCAGGTACTGGTGCCTCTCTCCCGCTCCTCACAACACCAGCGAACATTCAGAGCCAGGGCAGCGCACCTGTGGAATCATTTCACGGTGGCCACGCCTGCTGAAGTAACGGGACTATCAACTCAGCAGACAAAAGTGGCCGCCAAAGTCTGGAGAAGCGCTCTCCTGCCCGGCTAGTGCTGTGAAGTAAAGTGCAGTGATGTGAGGTGTCACAACAATATACTAACGTGAAAAAAAAAAAAAACGTTTAGAATAGTTCCTTGCCAACACAAGGAGTTTTATGTCTAAATCTCTATCATTACCTGATATATTGTTAAATAATATGATGTAAATCAGCGTAAGATGATGTTTAAATAAAAAAAAAAAAGAGGTCAGGGGAGCAAAGGGCAAAAAGGCGTGCCAGAGAACGAATTAAAGGGATGCTCTCCGGAAATGGTAATGGAATGTAAATGTAAACGGATTTGGACCGAGTTAGAGGGAATTATCACCGGCTGCTTTTGTGATCGGTGACGCTCTTTCCGCCCTCACGGCCCTGGTCTTCACACTAGCCATTTTTCACGCGAATCGATTGCCGATGTGACCATTAAAAAGAGCTGGATTCACTTGGTTTCGTTATCAAATGCTGTTCTACTGTCTGACTTTTTCTACCGTGGTTTAGATTTTACCTGACAGAGAGAGAGAGAGAGAGAGAGAGAGAGAGAGAGAGAGAGAGTGGTGCTAGTAGAGGGGAGAGAAGTAATTATTTAACAGTTTGTCTTCTCGTCGAGTCATCATTCTCCATCTATACGCCTCACGTCCTCCCCACTCTAGTGATCCATCCCTCCTTAGTCATAATTGCATCGACATTCCCCTGTGTTACTCAAAATTTATGAAGCCCACCGTACTTGATGTTTTCTTCAAATTATCCTGTGTTTCTTATGTCTAGTCAGTAATGCTTTAAGTATACTTTATATATTTGTTTATATAAAAGTATTCTGGTGAGTGGCTCTTAAGAAAAATGTGGAGATAGTGAACAGTTTTGCTGAAGATAAAGAAATTAATAGTGGTTTTATATTGACTGGAAAAAAAAAATCGAGTACTAATAGAAAATATCCTTTTGTTCTGGGAATGTAGCCTTTAAGATATACAGCGGTAATATCATTAGATACATTTCTAAGATGTATAATAGTACATTTGTACTTACCTTTCCTGTAAGTGAATTCTCAATTGATTGATTGGAGATGTAATACAAAACCACCCCCAAAAAACAAATAGAAAAAAATACGAATATTGTTTTACTATTAATGAATTTACATCATATCTTGTCCGATGAAATAACAAACTAGTTAATTCGAAACACACATGTCAATAACAGTTCAGTTTCCTGTTTGGCTAGGGAGTGAGTGTGGAAGGGGTGGGGTGGGGATAACAGGTGAGTGTGATAGTTACGTGAAACAGAAACATTCATCTCATTCACTCGTGAGTTCGAGGCAAAGCACACGCACTTCCACTAAAGACATTAGCATATCATAGAATTTTCAACTTTGCAGTGAGGCACACACACAATAACTGAGGCAAGTGTTATAGCAGTTACACTCACACCTTGGGACTCAATGCTGCTGTGTCGGGTGGGGATATGGAAATGAGTTTGAACTTTGTACTGCGTGGAAGTTAAGGTGGAAACTTAGGTTGTCTGTGCACACCTTCACTATTAAGCCAAGTGAGGTGAGGAGATCGGCCTGACGCTTCTCCTCAGACCAGTAACAGAGAATACCAATACGCATCTTGCTTGTATATCTCTCATGAACCACATTAGCAATTGTTCACCTTCACACACACACACACACACACACACACACACACACACACACACACACACACACACACACACACACACACACACACACACACACACACACACACACACACACACACACACACACACACACACACACACACACACACACACACAAAGATCGCTGTTAATTAAATACCGTTTTTATTTCGCTTAAAATGATAATCACGTGCACCCAATTACTCGTAGCACTTCCTGTTTATAACTCGTGAACGCCTTTGAAAGCCTGAGGTGTGTAGGAATTATCCATTTATGTAAAACCAATATCATGCGTGTCCATAAAGCCAAGTTTTTATCATTGCACGGGTAAAAAGTGACAGTTTTGCATGGAAAGTGTTCCAGCGAAACGGCAGTGAGAGTAAGAGAGAGAGAGAGAGAGAGAGAGAGAGAGAGAGAGAGAGAGAGAGAGAGAGAGACTTTTCTTTACTTCATATTCTTGTAGTGGTGGTGGATGTTTTATATGTAGTTTTTAACCTTTTCTTTCCCGCTGCATGGCCTTGAGTTGTATTTATTGGTTCTCGAAATTCTGGGAACAGCGATGCTCCAGGAGTCACGTTCACACTGTGTTTGTGCTCCTCGTCAGAACGTCGTCGGTGGGCGCGCTGGGGAAGGGAGAATGGGGGGCGAGGCAAACAGTCAGACCCCTTCACTCTCCTCCTCTTCCTCCTCCTCCTCCTCCTCCTCCTCCTCCTCCTCCTCCTCCTCCTCCTCCTCCTCCTCCTCCTCCTCCTCCTCTTCCTCCTCCTCCTTCTTTCGCCTCTTCTCATGTCTTCTCTTTTATTCTATTGCCGCTCTATGTTTCCGTCCTCATTTTCTTTCTTCTTCATCCGTTTTCCTGTCTTTCTGTTTGACTGCATGTTTCTCTTTGTCTATCTGTCTGGTTAGTTGTATTTATATATGTCTCGAAAGGAACAATTATATTGATGCGGCTGGTTATGAGAAGCCATATATTTACGGACAATTACAATGACAGAGGTGTGCTCCTAACCAGAGGTAATCTCCATATATAGGGTAATGCCCCTTTAAGGAGTCTGCTGTGAAAAATAGATTGAAATGAGCGAACACTTAATAATCATAATCATATTTTGTTGTAATCGTTGGTATATGAAGATATTACGACATCTCTGGTGAGAAAACATAGCTGAATAAACGCGAGTTGCTTTGTACAGTGTATAGAAGTAAGGAAACTCTGTCCATGGCTACCTTGCAATAATTCCTACTATCTAAATTTGAGTGTCAGGTATTTATTATTCCTGCTGGAACGCATTTCTGTTACAGTTAGTAGTCCAGTACTAATGGAGGAATGAATACAATTAACAACAATGTTTAATCTGCTCCTTGTGTAACCTAAACGGCGATAATCATTGTGATCAGGACGGCTTTCTTTTGTGCTTCATACTTAGAACTTAAGTAATACTTTGACAGGTGAACACTTTTCTCATATCAAAGTGTACATAAAGGCCTCTGATGGCATGATATGAGGCAGTCTGTCATCCCGGCGTAGTATGACTACCATCGTTGCCTCGTCACAGCTGAAAGAATGCGTGTATGTTCAGGCATATAATAATTCCATTATCACCAAACACCAAAACAGTATTCAGCTGCATATTTGATTAACAATGATACCTAGAAATCTCCAAACTTATATGAATTCATACGTGGTCCTCGCGTGTCACTCGGGAAACAGTCGTCAGTCGTGAGCAACACCTCTAAGTTTTCAGACCCTCCATCTTTCCCTGCTCCTCCACACCACCGCCTCCAGCCACGCCAGTCTGCAGCGTCAACTCTTATGCAAACAGCCATCACCCTTACCCAGATTAAGCAGACCTCACCCCACCACCCTTACTCCATCACTGTCATCCTTCCTTACACTCCACAGGGGAAGCACCACAAAGACCCACACTCCTTCCATCACTCCTCCCTTACCCCCTCACTCTCCTCCTCCTCTTCCTCCTTTTTTTCATCTTTGCTCCAGTTTTCCTAACGCTCAAAACTTTTTTTCTATTCTGCGCGTATATGTTGAATTAAAGAGTCGATCGTGGCGAACGGCGACACTATCGAGGAAGGTGCTAGTAATTAGTTTACTTTAGGATCACTACATGCTTAATTTAATCGAAGGACGAGGGAGATTATCGACGAAGCATTTACTCAACGCCTCCAAATATTAGGTAAATTAGTAGAGGAGAATTTCATACGTGGCTCTCCCCACCATGTGATTAAAATTTGATAGTAAAGCGAGGCGACGGGGATAAAAAATAACAAAGAAGTGCGTAGATTGAACCTGGAATATTTTACACGTATATACAGTAAGCTATTAAGAATTTTAAATTGGTGTGTAAAGGAAAAGTAAGAGTAACGCGTCATAAGGTTAGGTTAAGTTAGGTTAGGTTACGTCGTCTTGGGATCATGTAGGTTTTCCTTTTCCTTTCATAACGTTTAAAATATTCTTGCGTTACACCTATAGCATCCACGTGAAATTGGCACCAGACATTTGGTTTACATCAGAATAATTAACATAAAGTGTGAGACAGGTGAAATGAAGAACATATTGTAAATGGAAGTTTTGATGTACTGTTGAAATTAATGTGCAAGTAAACTGATACTCATATAGCTGTGGTGTGGACAAATGAGTTGTGTGGAGGCAGATGGTGAGAAAGAGAGAGCTCGGTTGTGTATGTTTTTTTTTTTTTTATTATGAAGGGAAGATAGCCAACCAAGGGCAAGAAAAAGGAAAGATTAAAAGAAGGCCCACTTGAGTGCTGGCTCTTTACAAAGGGAAAAATGTCAGCCAAAATTAGGGATCAAATGCCTTGATACTTCCCTCTTAAAAGAAGACAAGTCGTAGGAAGTCGGAAATACAGATGCAGGGAGGGAGTTCCAGAGCTTATTAGTGAAAGGTATGAATGAGTGAGAGTACTGGTTAACTCTTGCGTTAGAGAGTTGGGCAGAATAGGGATGAGAGGAAGGAGAAAGCCTTGTGCAACGAGGCCGCAGGAGGAGGGGAGGCATGCAGTTAGCAAGATCAGTAGAACAGTTAGCATGAAAATAGTGATAAAAGATAGAAAGAGATGCAACATTTCGGCGGTGAGAAAGAGGCTGAAGACAGTTAGTCAAAGGAGGGAGTTGATGAGACGAAAAGCTTTTGATTCCACCCTATCTAGTAAAACTGTGTGACTGGAACCCCCAAACATGCGAAGAGTACTCCATACAAGGGCGGATAAGGCCCTTATACAGAGTAAGCAGTTGGAGGGGCGAGAAAAACTGGCGGAGACGCCTCAGAACGCCTAACTTCATAGAAGCTGTTTTAGCAAGAGATGAGATGTGAAGTTTCCAGTTAAGATTATGAGTAAAGGACAAACCGAGGATATTCAGTGTGGAAGAGGGAAACAGTTGAGTGTCATCGAAGAAGAGGGGATAGTTGTCTGGAAGGTTGTATCGAGTTGATAGATGTAGGAATTGAGTTTTGAGGCATTGAAAACTAATTGATTTTCTCTGCCCCAATCGGAAATCTTAGAAAGATCGGAAGTCAGGCGTTCTGTGGCGTCCCTGCGTGATATGTTGACTTCCTGAAGGGTTGGTCGTCTCTGAAAGGACGTGGAAATATGTAGGGTGGTATCATTAGCTTAGGAGTGGATAGGGCAAGAAGTTTGGTTAAGACAGGACAGAATCCTGAGGAACTCCACTATCAATAGATTTAGGAGAGGAACAGTGGCCGTCTACCACAGCAGCAATAGAACGGTCGGAAAGGAAACTTGAGATAAAGTTGTAGAGAGAAGGATAGAAGCCGTAGGAGGGCAGTTTTGAAATCAAAGGCTTTTGATATGTCTAACGCTACAGCAAAAGTTTCACCGAAATCTCTAAAAGAGGATGACCAAGACTCAGTAAGGAAAGCCAGAAGATCACCAGTAGAGCGACCTTGACGGAAGCCATACTGGCGATCAGACAGAAGATTATGAAGTGACAGATGTTTAAGTATCTTCCTATTCAGGAGAAATTAAATAATTTAGACAAGCAAGAGATTATAAGGACGGTAGTGTGAGGGATTAGAACGGTCACCCTTTTAGGAACAGGCTGAATGTAGGCAAACTTCCAGCAGGAAGGAAAGGTAGAAGTCGATAGACAAAGTTGGAAGAGTTTGGCCAGGCAAGGTGCAAGCACGGAAGCACAGCTTTTGAGAACAATAGGAGGGACCCCATCAGGTCCATAAGCCTTCCGAGGGTTTAGGCCAGCAAGGGCATGGAAAACATCATTACGAAGAATTTTGATTGTAGACATGAAATAGTCAGAGGGAGGAGGAGAGGAGGACAAGCCCAGAATCATCCAAGGTGGAGTTGTGAGCAAAGGTTTGAGAGAAGAGTTCAGCTTTAGAGACAGAAGAGATGGCAGTGGTGCCATCAGGATGAAATAAAGGAGGAAAGATGAAGAAGTGAAGTTATTTGAGATGTTTTTGGCTAGATGCCAGAAGTCTCGAGGGAGTTTGATTTTGAAAGATTTTGACATTTTCTACTTATGAAGGGGTGTTTGGCAAGTTGAAGATCAGAGTTGGCATGATTCCGGTCAGAGATATAAAGTGCGTGAGATTCAGGAGATGGTAGGCCCAAGTACCTTTTGTGGGCAACCTCTCTATCATGTATAGCACGAGAACAGGCTGAGTTAAACCAAGGTTTAGAAGGTTTAGGTTGAGAAAAAGAATGAGGAATGTACGCCTTCATGCCAGATACTATCAATTCTGTTATGCGTTCAGCAGACAGAAATGGGTCTCTGACACGGAAGCAGTAATCATTCCAGGGAAAATCAGCATAATACCTCTTCAGGTCCCCCAACTGGCAGAGGCAAAACGCCAGAGGCACCTTCGTTTTGGAGGATCCTGTGGAGGGATTGGAGAAATAGGACAAGAGACAGAAATGAGATTGTGATCGGAGGAGCCCAACGGAGATGAAAGGGTGACAGCATTAGCAGAAGGAAGAGATCAAGAATGTTGTCTAAGACGGTCAGGAATACGAGTAGTGTGTTGCACCAGTTGCTTTAGATCATGGAGGATAGCAGAGTTAAAGGCTAGTTCACCAGGATTGTCAGTGAAGGGAAATGAAAACCAAAGCTGGTGGTGAACATTGAAATCTCTAAGAATGGAAATTTCTGCGAAAGGATAGAGGGATAGAATGTGGTCCACTTTGCTACCTCTTCCTGGATGAAGACAGAAGATTGCTCATAAGATTTGGGTAGTGATAGAGATGTGGTAAAAATTTCTATTCAATGGGTGGGGTTTCGGTCATCTCGTAACTTCCGAGCATGAGTAACTCAGTGAGAGTTGCAATATTTTTTCATGCTTAAAGATGTATAGTGACTGACTTTTTTCCTCTCCAATGCCATATTAGTTGCAAGATGTCATTCTATTTACTTGTAAGTACTCCGGTGTCTTACAAGTAAATCATGGTTTTAGTAGGAATTACAGAATATAAAAATAGTATTACCGCACAACAAACTTACTGTTTCGGAGTCAGTGTCATGTAATAACCAGTGTAAGACATTAGTGATATGTAGTATTGTAGTAAAATCAACGTGCTTTCATTGTTTAATATCTAGGAAGCACCTATTTAGAGATTCATAAAAAAAAGAAAAAAAAAATACGTGCGATGCCTCCTGACGCTGATAACCTGTGAATAAGAAAACTGATAACTGACATGACGCTGGTTGAGTTATTCATTGTGGTCCACGGCAACATATGAAGTGAGATACGTTGAAATGTTCCCGTCGCTTGTGGTGTGTCGAGGATTATATGCAACCTACACAGCACCTCTTGTCCGTTCATCGAGAATTATATGCTTTCAATAGCCTTTCTATCTATGTAGGTGTGTAGGTGCATGAATAACTCGAACCAGCGTCGTGTCAGTTACCAGTTGTCTTATTCATAGGTGGATTTTTTTTTTTGGCGTGTTTGTAAAGTTTGGTAAATTTTCTGTGTATGCTTCAGTTATGTCTCTAATGGGAGTGATACTATGGCTCGTGGCCGCCTCAGGGAGTGTAGCTGATGATGTGAGTTTCAAATGAGAAAGATATTTAGTGGGCATTTAGCGGGTATAGTAACAAAGGATTTAATGATATATAGAAAAATCAGTATTTGATTCTCTCTCTCTCTCTCTCTCTCTCTCTCTCTCTCTCTCTCTCTCTCTCTCTCTCTCTCTCTCTCTCTCTCTCTCTCTCTCTCTCTCTCTCTCTCTCTCACTCTCTCACTCACACACACACACACACACACACACACACACACACACACACACACACACACACACACACACACACACACACACACACACACACACACACACACACACACACACACACACACACACACACACACACACACACACAAAGGAAAAGGGGAAAAAAACATGGCAGATGGAGTTGTCAGAAACCTGATTACTTAGCACTCGTCCAAGATCCATCGAACGAACAAATTAATTTTCTTTAATTCTCCCGCGATCCTCCAAAGACGGCAATTTCGTCTCCAGGCAACCAGAGTCTTTCCCCCCTGATGACTCCCGGCCGGCCACCTGCTGCCGCCTGCTGCTGCTGCTGCTGCCCCGGCCTGCAAGGATGGCCTGGGTTGAGGGGGAAGGGATGGGAAGGGAAGGAGGAGGGGAGGCGTAGGCTGGCTGTGATGGTACGGCCTGGCGGTGACGGCGCACTGTGATGGCCATGGTACATTTTCATGACACAAGGAGAGTTGGATGGCCCTGCTGGGTGCTGGCGGGATGGCGAGAGATAGTGAAAGGAGGTATAGTATGGTGAAGGTGGGTAGCGACCGTGCCTTCTTGCGACAGTAATGTTTACGTTGTGTTTGCACAAAGAGATATGTTACTGAGTTAAAGGGTATTTTTGTTGATTTTAGCAGAGGTACTCGTATTTCTAGAAGTTAGAAATAAAAGTTTCATCTTAGGAGTAGAAAAGATTCACGTTTAGAAAGCAGTGTTGGAAAAGTCTTCCTGTAAAAAGTGTCTGTGGCAGTAGTGCATTTGTTGCAGTGGTGGTAGGGAGGTTTGCGGTGGTGGTTGTGGTTTTATCTAGACCATTTTATATGTATTAACTTACTGGCAAATTTGAAGCTGGGGACGAAGCCATTTATTTTCTTTACAGTTTGATGGGATTCACTATAATCGGCGTGAGAGAACACCGGCCTACAATAACCCATTCGCTGCATGTGTCCTTGCAGGTGAAGCGACTGGTCGAACTTGTGTTTACTTTTAGGATGTTTACCCAGGTATCAAGGTCTGGATCACTACGGATGATCCTCTATTTTAGAATTGGATCTCTCTCTCTCTCTCTCTCTCTCTCTCTCTCTCTCTCTCTCTCTCTCTCTCTCTCTCTCTCTCTCTCTCTCTCTCTCTCTCTCTCTCTCTCTCTCTCTCTCTCTCTCTCTCTCTCTCTCATAATTTTCATTGCGATTTAAACCCTTATTCTTCTTTTCTTCCTCGCTCTCTTGCAAGGACTTCCAGTTACTCGTCTATCATTGCACCCGTATTCTACACATCGCCTTCTCTTGGCCACCGTGACTCCGCATGCCATTGAGCGGCGCCATCGTGAAATACAAGCTCATCGAGAGTACGATAAAAAAAAAAAATCATCAGGTATAACGAAAGAAATACATGTGGTTTGCAGGAAAGCTCGCTATAGCCAAGCTTGTTAGCCAATTACGATCAGGTTTGAGTAAAGCCAAAACTTAACCGGGAGGTAAAGATCTTATTAGTCCCGGTGGTGGGGGAATGGGTGAGGGGGTTTAGGGAAGGGGTGAACAGGGTTTTAGAGAGTGGTGTGGGGGAAAAAAAGTGGTGGGGTGGTGGGTAAATGGGAGGGCAGGAGCTTCGGTGAGGGTAAGCGGGACAAGGAAAAAGAAGCGGGACCTTACCTCTTGCTCCTTCATATTAAAGAAGACCCACCAGCGCCACTCTCCTCAAGGTAGGATTGTCTTCCGTCGACATGCCACTCGCGAGGCTCGACAGCACGCCGCCCAGGCCATGTGTTTCCCGGAGCCTTGCCCGCCGCTAACCTGATAAACCCATGACAGGACCCCTCTCTCCTTGACGTTCGTCCTCCGTTGATGAGATAGAATGAGTTATGAAGGCAATGGCGTCCGAAGGTGGCTGATGGGGTGAAGGAAAGAAGAGGACGAGGAGTACGAAAGGGATGAAAAAGATAAAAGAGAACCAGACATGAAAATGAGGAAGAAGAAGACAGTGGAAAAAAAAGGACTTGAATGAGGTACACTGAAAGTTGTCCGGGAATAGGTAATGAAAATGTGTGTGCGGTACGAAAATACATACGGTGGATGTTTATCAGCATAATTTTTCAGACCCACCGCCACAAGGGTATTGGAACACTGACGCAAATAGATCCCCCTGTTTATTTGATATCATGTTTTTGTTTCCAATCAAAAGTTTGGGTTATTTTTGCGTTGAAGGGTGAGCGGCTGAAGAACCCCTCCAGCCTTGGGGGTTGTAAGGATGAGTGATCGTGCGGCTGAGAGATGGCCGAAGGAATTGGCTGTGTATTTGCCTGAGTGATATCTTTAATGGAGGAAAGACTTATGGTTTCAGAAATTTATAAACGGAGTGATTTATAGTGATGGCCGGAGGCTTTGATTTACTGTTCCTCTGCGCACGCGCCTTTGTGTGTGTGTGTGTGTGTGTGTGTGTGTGTGTGTGTGTGTGTGTGTGTGTGTGTGTGTGTGTGTGTACTTAAGAGTGGTACACTTTTTGCACTATTAATCTCTGATCTATATTATTGAACGTTCCTTTTACCTACCATAAGGTCGCCATTTCGCTTTGTTCTCCATCGATCTTACATTAACGACCAATTGTATATCTTCTGTATTGAGTGGACCGGCATGAGGAGCAGGATAAGGTGACGGGTGGTAGCGGAGGAAGGGAAATGAAGGTGTACCCACGAAGCCATGTGTGACAGGCTCCCCGTCCAGCAGCTTCATTGGGAGTCCCTCTGAGTGACTCCTTCCCTGCTCGATCGTCGTATCACTGGCAAGAGAACTCAGTTTCTGCGTCACATATTTGATCTTTACTTTGCTAATGCTCTTATCGTGTCCGCCGCCATTAGTGTTTCATACGTGTTTGGACTCTGGCCCGAAACAAGGCAGTACATTTTCTTTTTTCTTGTTTTCTTCTTATTTAAGTAATTGGCAACTTCACGTCCTTTTTCTACTCATTACTAATACACATGCTGCAAAACTTAATTTCCTGACAAGTTCCTCATTATTTATTTCTAAGAACACACGGCCATTCACCTCACCATTTGTAGAAATCAAACAACAATTACATTTATTTCCCCTTGCTGCCTCTCCTTACTTCACCTTTCCCTTTTATTCGATTTTGCAGGAGGAAGGACCCGTTAACTCAGATCATAAAGGCCACAGCAACAGGAACAATATTACCTCAGGGAATAAAGTAAATATTACCTCCCGGTACACGTGGCGGCAGAAACCTCGAGGAGGTGACAACAGTAGATTCTGCAGCACAAAGGAGGAAATGGAGTGGTCGTCTTGCTCTTGATTACATGAGGAGCCAATACCCGCTCCTCGCGCCGCTTCTGACTTGGGATAACGTATAACAGTCTATAATACGTACAATAGCTTATGATAACAATAGGAACGATCCGGTAACACAACCTAGGCTATTCTCTCTCTCTCTCTCTCTCTCTCTCTCTCTCTCTCTCTCTCTCTCTCTCTCTCTCTCTCTCTCTCTCTCTCTCTCTCTCTCTCTCTCTCTCTCTCTCTCTCTCTCTCTCCTAGTCTCGAGTATAGGAATTAAAGCGATCAGGTCATTTGCAAGTCAAACTACGTGTTCAAATGACGGCCGACGAGACCTTGTGTCATTCGGGGTGATTTTTAGATTCGCTTTTATTGACGAAGGGAGTGGCTCTTCTCGCCAAGATCTTTACTTAATTGTCCTCTTGTGTCTGCTGTGTGAGGCGAGGCGAGACGAGGAGCATCGCGCTGGGAAGGAGGAAGGAAAGAGTCGTGCAGGATATGAATGTAGCAACACGAGTACATTTGTGTTAATTTTGTCTCTAGGAATGAACAAAGGAAGGAAGGAAGAGAGGGAAGTAGGAAGGGAAATGGTAGCAGAGGAGGAGTGCTGAGCGAAATGTTATGGACGTGTGGAAGTCCCCAGTATTAATTTTCTTCGTGTTAGTACTTCTCTTTATGACCAGTTTTTTCTTCTATTCTTTTAATTTAATTTTGCTTTTTTTTTTTTGCACTTTTTATTGCATGGACTTACTATACGTGCTCCAATTGTTATTTTGTAATAGATCCCTTAGCTGATCATGTAAAGGAAGGGTTACAAGGTATGCTGCCGTTTGGTCTTTGTATTCTTACTCTAATAGGATATTAGAGCAATGAGTCCAACAAGGCACTCCGGGATGGGAAGACGAGGAAGATTTACACGTAAGATCCTGCAGCTTCCTCAACTCCACATTTCTTGGGAGAGCCTCGGGCTGGCCAACGCGAGACGTATAGAGCAGAAGTTTAGAACAAAGAGAAGAGGACGGGAACAGCCACGCCGAGAAAATGATTGTGATGCGTTGTATTTCACGGCTACGTGTGGGCGTCGCTTTGAGAAGGGCACGGGGAGGCAAATCCTTACATCCTTTGAAGTTATGTAATGCCTTAAACTGTAATCATGATTTGTACATGCATGAGCAATGTGATACAAGCAATATATTTTCAGATATTTTTCTATCTAAAAAATTGTGACTTTATTTATATTCATTCCCAAGTTTACAAAGTACCCCTCTGATAAACAACATATTAAAAAGTTACCCTAACGTCAAAACAACACTGTGTTTCGGCGGACGTATTTCATGTGAAGCTGATGTGGAGCGGCGAGAAGTCTTGTAGTCTCTTCCGGAAAGACCAACAACTTTTCAAATCAACACTACAGACTCTTGCTGCCAGCCAGACCCCAAGTGACCGACATATCTGACGCAGTTCTCAAAGAAATGACCCTATTTGTCCTGATTCCCCGGCCAGGTCAGATATGAACCTGTGCAGGAACTTTAAATCCTTTGGTGTGGTCTGCGGGTAGAAGATATTGAGAGAGAGAGAGAGAGAGAGAGAGAGAGAGAGAGAGAGAGAGAGAGAGGAACGCTCTCGTAATGATTTATCTTCCTGGCTGAGGGAAGAGAAAGAGAGGAAGAGTGAGGGAAACAGGCAGAGAGGGACGGGGAAAGTTAGAAGGGCGGGCCAGAAACAGACCGGGGTACCAAAACGCAAACGCGTTTATGAAATCAGTGGTTTGATGTAACATATCTGTTCAAATATAGCGAGAACATACTATGAGACATTCTACTATACAAAAAAAGTGCCTTTTGGGCAAGAATGAAAAATTATCATATCAAGTAAAGAAGAACCTGCCCCCAAAAAAAAAAAAAAAACATTAATTTCTTAATCACAGGAGAACACTTGTACTCTGAAGGAAGTTGTTACTCACACTTCTTGTCAATATGCATCAATGATAGGCTAGTGTATGAACTTTCAGAAGAACACCCTACACACACTCTCTCTCTCTCTCTCTCTCTCTCTCTCTCTCTCTCTCTCTCTCTCTCTCTCTCTCTCTCTCTCTCTCTCTCTCTCTCTCTCTCTCTCTCTCTCTCTCTCTCTCTCTCTCTCTCTCTCTCTCTCTCTCTCTCTCTCTCTCTCTCTCTCTCTCGTTGATTCCACTGACTTCTTAATATAGATATGATTAACTCTGGTAGTAATCTTTGCACCTCATTCATCAAGAAAGATCCCACGGTGAACTGCGCGGATGTCATGCCCCGCGCTGTCTTTCTTTATGTACCCATAGGATGGTTTATTCCACTTACGAGCTGCAGTTATTATGAACAGTAAAGGTTTTAGATATAAGATAATATCGTGTTGCTTACAATATTTTCTTTCACTGTCATGAACGTATCACAACAAATAAAGAAAACATATATATGTGGATTTAAGTAGATTTGTCAGAGGTCATGAAAGGTCAAGTGACTAGTAGGGATCATAATTTCTTTGCCCATCACCGCGGGTATAATGATAAACACAAGTGTATGATATTTGGTTTATGGAAAATTGTGTACATGTATCGAGCAGCTTTGAGGCCTTTGAACTACAAAAGCAAACTGGAAGAGGAACGAGTCTGTAGTTACACATGCACAAACTCACTCATTGCACCACACCGCACCACAGTGTACCACACCGCATTTTACCGCGCCCACTCCGTCCTACACACACACACACACACACACACACACACACACACACACACACACACACACACACACACACACACACACACACACACACACACACACACACACACACACACACACACATGCACACACACACACCGCGTAGTGTAGTGGTTAGCACGCTCGACTCACAATCGAGAGGCCCGGGTTCGAGTCAGTAAGCGGCGAGCAAATGGGCAAGCCTCTTAATGTGTGACCCCCTGTTCACCTAGCAGTAAATAGGGATGTAACTCGAGGGGTTGTGGCCTCGCTTTCCCGGTGTGTGGAGTGTGTTGTGGTCTCAATCCTACCCGAGATCGGTCTATGAGCTCTGATCTCGCTCCGTAATGGGGAAGACTGGCTGGGTGACTAGCAGGCGACCGAGGTGAATTACACACACACACACACACACACACACACACACACACATTAGATGTGTGTGTGTGTGTGTGTGTGTGTGTGTGTGTGTGTGTATGTAATTCACCACGGTCGTCTACTGGTTACCCAGCCAGCCATCCCTATTACGGAGCGAGCTCAGAGCTCATAGACCGATCTTTGTGTAAGACTGAGACCACAACATACTCCACACACTGGGGCAGCGAGGCCACAACCCCTAGAGTTTTATCCCGTACTTATTTACTGCTTGGTGAACAAAAGCTACACATTAAGAGGCTTGCCCATTTGCCTCGCCGCTTTCCGGGACTCGAACCTGGACCCTCTTGGTTGTCAGCCGAGTGTGCTAACCACTACACTACGCGGTGTGTCGTATGTGTGTGTGTGTGTGTGTGTGTGTGTGTGTGTGTGTGTATACTTATTCTGCATTATTTTTCTGTACATTTGGCCAACCAACCTATACGTAGCGTTGCCATCAGCGGTCCATCAAAATACCTACCTCTGTTTGCTGCCCGCAACAGTTGTGGACTCCCTGTACCAACAGTGTCCCCGTCCCTTCCCCCAAGCCTCACCTCTCTTGGCACGCTCTCGCTGAAACGCCACTCATTCCATACACCGCCATTACTTGTAAACCAACACTAGCCGACCTTCACCATTGTCATTGCTGCCACCACTACCACCACCGCCACCACCATAGGTCCTCTTTCAACCACTGGATAAAACACAACGTGCCATTAATAGGAAACTGACAACGACGTGACAGCAGCACATATCTATCTCCATCAGCTCTTTTGCAACTATTAGCATCACCATAACATGTACTTTTTAATACACCGCTATTGTATACCTCCACCAATTCCCATATGAATTGTCTTCTATAACCACAACCACCACCACTAGCACCACCACCACCACCACCACCACCACCACCACCACCACCATCACCACCACCACCGCTACCGCCACCATCACCACCGCCACATCCATCACAACTACCGCCACGATCCCTTCCATTTCTGAAACCGACAGTCTGAGAAGAGAAATATCTGGGGCGGAGTCCGAGGTTAGGCTGCCAGTCGTGGAGGAACATTTGTTGATTCTGAGGTCGAGGAGGTGCGGCCATTTTTCCTTAACTGGCGCCTGAGGTGGGAGACGCTGAGGAGGCGGCCGTGGTGGGACTGCAAGAGCAAAAGAGACACGTAGAAATATGAGAAAAGGGTCGTTAATGGTGATGATGGGATGCGTGACAGGGATCTGATAACAGTGGTGTTTGCAATGGTGTGAAAATGAATCGCTCTATTACAGTTTGTTCTCTAATGAAGACTATTTTGAAGGGCCGCAGCGTTGATTAGTTGGAATCGCATGGTCGTTTTTGCTTTTGGTGACGGATGACACTATTTGAATAATCATCATAATCATAACACTAGTTCATTAGTTTACTTTAATATTTGCTATAATAAAAAAGAATAATGATCATAAAGGAGACGAAACGTTTGAAAAGAAAAATGATACGTAAAGAAAAACATAACTAAAAAGAAATCAACCCACAAAAGAAGTAAAAGGAAAAGATAAATATAAAAACCCGCTACGTGAGGCTGGACAGGGACAGAGGACTAGCGTGAGGGAAGCGGACGGAGCGTGACTGTTAGCAAAACCTGTGGCCCGATTGGTGACCGGTATTGATGTATGGCAGGAGGGATGGCGGGGCACACAGCTATTCCGTACAGTTTTATCGACTTTTTTTTAGGTACAGTCGATCAATATATATGATCGGCGTGCGTAGACCCCGTAATCTTATGCCGTAATCTTGCGAGGACCTTCCCTGCCGCGTCGCCACGTCATTAGTATTAGATGGTTACCCTGCAAGACATAATGCTATATACAATGCGTTATTGAATTAATCTAACGTCGTTCATTCTCGTGATTAATGTTGAAACCAACTGGTGAATGTGTGAAATCTATTCTTTATATGTATTTTCTTTTGTGGTACAAGTCAAAACTACATTAGTGGTAAGCAAATGTAAGAAGTAAATGAACTTTTGAGTCACATTTTATTCGGCATGAGGAAGTTTTCTAACTCCACCTTTTCTTGTCACTTCCCACGACAAGACGGTCAGAGTTTGGGGCAGTTTAAGGCCTAGATACGAATAAAAAGAGAGGGCAACCTCCCGCTATCCTTCTGAGAACTGTCTCAAAGTTAGTTTATGTGTGTGTGTGTGTGTGTGTGTGTGTGTGTGTGTGTGTGTGTGTGTGTGTGTGTGTGTGTGTGTGTGTGTGTGTGTGTGAGTAAGTATGCGTTTGTATGAGAGAGAGAGAGAGAGAGAGAGAGAGAGAGAGAGAGAGAGAGAGAGAGAGAGAGAGAATGAGAGAATAGAATTTTGTTTATCAAAGTATAGTATAGAAGATAATAGATCAAGCCATGTATACGAAAATTTAAAACACCTTAGCAAACACTCCAATATCCCCTATTAATAACTTGAATGAAATTGATGGATAGAAAAGATAAGGAATAAATTAAATAGAATTAACATAATATATAGTCTATCTCTCCCAAACCCTCTCCTTCCTCCCGCCCTCTCTCTCTCTCTCTCTCTCTCTCTCTCTCTCTCTCTCTCTCTCTCTCTCTCTCTCTCTCTCTCTCTCTCTCTCTCTCTTAAAAAGATAAGTATATAAATAAAAATAAGATGCATGGGTGTGAATGCACGGTGTTGAAACATTCAAATTGGAGGACATTTACGTGATGGAGATTAAGAGTACAGTGCCTAAGATGGAGGTGCTCATGAAAGAGTCTTTGCCCCAGCAGGTTTTGATTACGTTAATAACATGACAGGTGAACTCGACAGGTGTGACTAAATTTTCAAACATAATGAGCTTTACTTTCCCACATAAAACCACTGAAATAGTAATGATGTGGAATTTGAAATGACTCGAGCAAAGACCATCTGTTAGATTGAAATTATATATATATATATATATATATATATATATATATATATATATATATATATATATATATATATATATATATATATATATATATATATATATATATATATATATATATATATATATATATATATATATATATATATATATATATATATATATATATATATATATATATATATATATATATATATATATATATATATATATATATATATATATATATATATATATATATATATATATATATATATATATATATATATATATATATATATATATATATATATATATATATATATATATATATATATATATATATATATATATATATATATATATATATATATATATATATATATATATATATATATATATATATATATATATATATATATATATATATATATATATATATATATATATATATATATATATATATATATATATATATATATATATATATATATATATATATATATATATATATATATATATATATATATATATATATATATATATATATATATATATATATATATATATATATATATATATATATATATATATATATATATATATATATATATATATATATATATATATATATATATATATATATATATATATATATATATATATATATATATATATATATATATATATATATATATATATATATATATATATATATATATATATATATATATATATATATATATATATATATATATATATATATATATATATATATATATATATATATATATATATATATATATATACATACATACACACACACACACACACACACACACACACACACACACACACACACACACACACACACACACACACACACACACACAGACACAGGAGAGAGAGAGAGAGAGAGAGAGAGAGAGAGAGAGAGAGAGAGAGAGAGAGAGCGTTTTAGTTGTAATTTTGTATTCCTGTCACCCTGTGGTCGTGAATGACGCATAATAATTCCCATAATTAAATGTTTCTAATTCCGATTCGTTAATAAACTAATAAGCTCATTTCGTGGTTGGTTAATTGCCAATATTTATCGCCAACAGTTTGCAAGTCTATTGCATTAATTTCCTGGTTGTAGATTTTCAAGCTTTTTTTCTCCCTTCACGCTACAAGTATGCAAAATTGGCGGCGCGTTTCCCTGGAAATTTGTGGCCAAAAGTTCTTTTGTAGCATTCCTATATTGATATAGTAGTAGTAGTAGTAGTAGTAGTAGTAGTAGTAGTAGTGTTATTAGTAGTAACAATATTAGTAGTAACAGTAGTAGTAGTAGTAGTAGTAGTAGTAGTAGTAATAGTAATAATAATAGTAATAATAATGATAATGATGATGATAATGATTATAGTAATAATGATTTTGCTACACCAGCTGCGCTTACTACTAACAGTACCATTACCACCATTTCCTACTGCTACTGCTACTGCTGCTGCTATTGCTACTGTTACTGCTGCTGCTACTGTTACTACTACTGCTACTTCTGCTGCTATTACTATTACTATTAGTGTTACTCTTCTTCTTCTTCTTCTTCTTCTTCTTCTTCTTCTTCTTCTTTCTTCTTTTTCTTCTTCTTCTACTTCTTCTTCTTCATTCTTCTTCTTCTTCTCTTCTTCTTCTTCTTCATTCTTCTTCTTCTTCTTCTTCTTCTTCTTCTTCTTCTTCTTCTTCTTCTTCTTCTTCTTCTTCTTCTTCTTCTTCTTCTTCTTCTTCTTCTTCTTCTTCTTCTTCTTCTTCTTCTTCTTCTTCTTCTTCTTCTTCTTCTTCTTCTTCTTCTTCTTCTTCTTCTTCTTCTTCTTCTTCTTCTTCTTCTTCTTCTTCTTCTTCTTCTTCTTCTTCTTCTTCTTCTTCTTCTTCTTCTTCTTCTTCTTCTTCTTCTTCTTCTTCTTCTTCTTCTTCTTCTTCTTCTTCTTCTTCTTCTTCTTCTTCTTCTTCTTCTTCTTCTTCTTCTTCTTCTTCTTCTTCTTCTTCTTCTTCTTCTTCTTCTTCTTCTTCTTCTTCTTCTTCTTCTTCTTCTTCTTCTTCTTCTTCTTCTCCTCCTCCTCCTCCTCCTCCTCCTCCTCCTCCTCCTCCTCCTCCTCCTCCTTGTCGTCGTGCGCAACCGGAGTGTAGCGTCACGAAGCCACAGACGGCGGAAGGAGTCCAGACTTGAAGGTGATGGAGAAGTAAAGATGAGGAAGTGAGGGGATGCTGGAGGAAAGGAGTGAGGGGTTGGGGCCTTGGGGGTATTGGGTGGAGAGGATGGGAGGTTTAGTGGAGGGAGTTTGCAGAGAATGAAAAAAAATAATTACGTGTCTTGCAGCTAAAAAAGATAAAGCGTGTGCTAAAAATCTGATAAAAGGAGAAGAAGGAAAGGTAATAAGAAAGAGAGAGAGAGAAAAAGAGAGAGAGAGAGAGAGAGAGAGAGAGAGAGAATATATCAGAAGGAACAGATATGATTTATGGTATATATTTTTTCTTATACAGTATATCTCGTTTTTCGTACTTGCATTTTAGACACATTATTCTTCATATGAAAATCCATTGCAGTACTGTACAGCCAAACTGAATTCTTGGAAAGTGGAAATACTCGTACTCGTATGAGAGAAATTCAGTAAGACATGTCAAAGTATCTATTTAAATATTTCAAAATGTTGCCTCGATAGGAATTGTCAATAAGAAAATATAGAAAGAATGGTGGGATGTTTCTCTCTCTTTCTCCGGAATCATTAAATAAAATCGCTGCTGTGAATCATTTGTTGATTGGAAGAAAAGGAGGAAGGGGAGAAATGGAATGAAGTGCGCCTGTCTGTCTCTGTCTTGCTCCTTGTATGTCTGACTCTGTGATTGCCTAATCTGTCTGCCTATTTGTCTGTCTATCTCTTTTTTCTATCTCTTTCTCTCTATTTTTGTCTTAATCTTGCGAGATCTTTCCTATTCTACGGTAGAGGGGAATTAAACTGCATTCAACGTACTTAATTTCTCTGTGACCCATTTTTTATGTACACTCCTTTTTAATCGTAAAAAAAATTAGGGTAATAAAAATACCTTGCTATTTTGTAGTAATTTTATTCTTATGTAAAAGCGGAAAGCTGGCCAAGGGCAACATAAAACGAAAAAAAAAAAAAAATGGCCCACAAATTTACCATTCCTCTTGCAAGTCCGAGAGAGTTGGCGAAAAAAAGGATAGATATCTTGAAATCTCCCTCTTAGATGAAGTCAAGTCATAAGAAGTTCGAAATACAGAAACAGGCAGGGAGTTCCACAGTTACCTGAGAATGGTATGAATGATTCAAAGTACTGGTTAACTCTTGCATTAAGGAGTTGGACAGAATATGGGTGAGAGGAAAAAAGAAAGCCTTGTGCAGCGAGGCCAGAGGAGGAGAGTCGGCATGGAGTTAGCAAGATCAGAAGCGCAGTTAGCATGAAAATAGCGGTAGAAGAAAGCAAGAGATACAGCATTCCGGAGGTGAGGAAGTGGTTGAAGAGAATCAGTCAGAAGAAAGAAGTCGATAAAACGAAAAGCTTTTGATTTCACCTTATCTAATAAAACTGTGTTTAGAATCCACTTATACATCCGAAGAGTATTACATACATGGGCTTATCGGATAAGGCCCTTATACAGAGCTATCAGTTGAGGGATGAGAAAAAAAAAAAACTGGCGGAGTCGTCTCAGAACGCCTAACTTCATAGATATCTTTTAGTTAGTGATGAGATGAGAAGTTTCCAGTTTAGATTATAAGTAAAAGACAGACCGAGGATGTTAAGTGTAAAGGAGGGGGACTTGAGTGCCATTTAAGAAGAGGGGATAGTTGTCTGGAAAGTTGTGTCGAGTTGATAGATGGACTAACTGAGTTTTTGAGGCATTGGACATTACTAAGTTTTCTTTGCCCCAATCATAAATCTTAGAGAGATCAGAAGTCAGACGTTCTGTGGCGTTCCTGCGTGATCTGTTGACTTTCTGAAGGGTTGGTCGTCTCTAAACGGACGTGAAAAGATGTAGGGTGGTATCATCAACGTAAGAGTGGATAGGGCAAGAAATTTGGTTAATATCAATAATGAATGATAGAAAGAGAGTGGGTGACTGGACAAAATCCTGAGGAACACCACTGTTAATAAATTTAGAAGAACAGTGGCCGTCTACCACAGCAGCAATAGAACGGTCGGTGAGGAAACTTGAGATAAAGTTGCAGAGAGAAGGATAGAAACCATAGGAGGCTGATTTTGTGATCAAAGCCTTACTACAGACTCTATCAAAAGCTTCTAATGTGTCTTAGGCAAGAGCAAAGTTTCACGAAAATCTCTGAAAGAGTATGACCAAGACACAGTAAGGAAATCCAGAAAATCACTAGTAGAGCGACCTTGACGGAAACCATACTGGCTTCCTACGAGTATTGAGGATAAACTCAAAGACTTTAGACAAGGAAGCTATAGGGCTATAGTTTGAGTGATTGGAAGATCACCCTTTTCAGGAAAAGATGAATGTAGACAAACTTCCAGCAAGAAGGGAGGATCAAGTCCAGAATCATCCAAGGTAGAGTTATTAGCAAAGGTTTGAGAAGAGAGTTCAGATTTAGAGGAAGAGATGATTGCAGTGGTGCCATCAGAATAAAGTAATGGAAGGAAAGATGAAGAAGTGAAGTTATTTGAGATGCTTTTGGTCAGATGCCAGAAGTCTCGAGAGTTGTTGGATTTCGACAAAAATCTGACATTTTCTGTTAAAGAAGTTTTTGGCAAGCTGAAGAGCAGACTTGGGTATGATTTCGGATATAAATATAGAGCGCATGATATTCAGGTGATGGATGGATTAAGTACGTTTTGTGGGCAACCTCTTTATCATGGATAGCGCGAGAACAGGTTGTGTTAAACCGAGGTTTGAAAGGTTTAGTTTTAGAAAAAAGTGAGGAATGTACTTACGTTTCCTTGCCAGACCTCTGTTATGCCCTTAGCACACAGACTTGGGTCTCAGACACGAATATCGGGAAATTCCTGAGAAAATCAGCGTATTACTTCCTCAGGTCACCCCAACTGGAAGAGGCGAAACGCCGAAGCACCTCCACTTTGGGTGATCCTGAAGAGGGATTGGAAAAAATAAGACAACATACAGATGTGAGATTTTGATCGGAGGAACCCAACGGAGAAGATTGGGTGACAGCTTAAGTAGAAGGATTAGAAGTAAGGAAAGATCTCGAAGTATATCAAAGACAGTCAGAAATAAGTTTTGGTGTTTTACAGATTGAAAATTACATCTAAGTTAATGAAGAAGTTAATGGGATGTCACGATATTTATGGTCGATACCAAGAGAGCAGTCCGACTTGGGGACATGTATGGTCTCTTCCTCAAAAGGGGACTCCTAGACTGGTGTTGGAGTCGCTAATTTTTTTTTTTTTAAAGTGAAGGGTGTGTGTGTATAGTTAGTGTATATAGTTTTGTGTGAAGGCGGAGAGTTGTCTTTAGAGGACAGGCTTTGACTGCACCCTTGAGTTGTGTGAGACGCAAAAGGAGACTTCAGCGAGTTTACAACTAGATTTAATGGTAAGTTCACAGCACTCCCCTGAACTGATCCAGACCAGAACTGGTGAAGATTAAAACTAGTGCTATTAGACCTCGCTGGGAGTAAACTATTGCTTCGGCAGGTATCTACTACCTCCTTTACTCCTCTTTTCAATACACTTTCCTTCCTCTTGTCATTCTCTCTCTCTCTCTCTCTCTCTCTCTCTCTCTCTCTCTCTCTCTCTCTCTCTCTCTCTCTCTCTCTCTCTCTCTCTCTCTCTCTCTCTCTCTCTCTCTCTCTCTCTCTCTCTCTCTTTCCCGTATCCTTCAAGTAGTAACATAAGAGAAAACACTAGAGGCGGCAAGAGGACACAGGAGACCACTTTCTGATGGATACGATGGATACCGGGAAAATTATGCAAAGGAAGGAAAAAGAATAAAAGTAACGTAAGAGCAGACTCATATTCTTCAGGCGCCAGTGAAAAGAAAATAGGAAATATTTGAAATAAGAATTCATAATTACACAGAGAGAGAGAGAGAGAGAGAGAGAGAGAGAGAGAGAGAGTGTGTGTGAGTGAGTCCAACAAATGTATGAAAGAGACACAGTGAGAGCTGCTAGGAAACAGAGAAGGGGAGGGAAGAGAGAATATAAATAAAAATGTAGAAACGAGTTAAAAGGAAAGGTACTGTTTCCTGCATATTGGAAATGGAAGCACATATTTGACAGTTAGCCAGAAAATAAGATTGACATTGCAAAACAATCGCAAAGAATAAGTAAGGGAAGTTTAGGAATGTTACGCAAATTATTGCAAGGATCTAGTTTATAAAAGTTACTGGAAAGGAAAAAATATGATTGAAGGGTAGAGGATAGGGAGGAAAGTGTATCATGTTAGTATTACGTTGAATATTAGAAAGGAACGAAGATAATAACGAAAAAAAAGTGAACCTAAAATGAACATAAAAAGAAAAGGAAAAAAGGAAGATTGCGGAATTGCTCAGACTATTAGAGGAATGGAACGAGACAATACCGAAAGATTAGTAAAGTAAATAAATGAGTTAAAGGAAGATATATAAAGGAAAATATAAAAGAGAAAAGAAACCTTATAAAAAAAATGATACTTAGGCTATTGCAGAGAATAAAAAAAGAGATACCCAGCAAAACCAAAACGTTAAGCAATAGGGAAGCGGGAAGAGGTGAAAGAGGAGAGGGAGGAAAGCACATCAAGGCGAGGAAACTCGTGTCAACACAATCCTGGCCAAGAACATTGGAAATCGATCACCAAAACCTGGAGATTCCCGAAGGGAGACAAGACAAGTTTGAGGCTTTTGAGGGGAGATTTGGCTCTCTATTGTCCGGGGTAGGGAGGGGAAAGCCGGGGGAAAAGGAGAGCGGAGGGAAGGGATGAATGACAGCTGAGCAGGAATAGGAGTGATGTTAGAAGAAGTTATTGCCTGTGAGAGGAGGTGGGAGAACTGTAGGTATTATCTGGTATGTTGAAAGAGAAAAGAAAGGTTGTCACGGATGAGAAAGGTTAGATGTGAAATGAGCGATGATTTATTGGAAGACATACAGATTGCGAGTGGCAGTAGTTAGGGGAGTTGAGTTGGTTGGTGTGTAGTGTGTGTGTGTGTGTGTGTGTGTGTGTGTGTGTGTGTGTGTATGCATTAGCTTGCGCATGCTATTATTGATATTTCTATTTAGTTTAAGTTTAGTAGTCTAATAATGAACTTATTTTTCTCTATACATGCACTTTTTCTGACTATTGAACAAAAATGAATTAGTTTCTCCTCTGATTATCCCAGATGAACCATTATTAATTCAACTAAATTAACGTTATCATCATCATCATCCCCATCCTCCTCCTCCTCCTCCTCCTCCTCCTCCTCATCATCATCATCATCATCCGCATCCTCATCTTCATCCTCATCATCATCATCATTATCACCATGATTATCATCATTATGATCATCGTCATCGTCATCATTATCATCATTCTCTCCCCCCCTTTCCTCCTCCTCCTCTTCCTCCTCCTCCTCCTCCTCCTCCTCCTCCTCCTCCTCCTCCTCCTCCTCCTCCTCCTCCTCCTCTTCATCATCATCATCATCATCATCATCATCATCATCATCATCGTCATCATAATTATCATCATCATCATTTTCGGTCATTCCGTGTAAGTCACTCATAGGACTAAAGACAACCTTGATTTTTCCCTGAGTGTGTTCTAAAATCCTTTCTGCAAACTGTTAACCTCGTCGCGTCATAAGTGGGAATTCTACAACAGAGTAATACTGTAAAGCTACACGTTGTAGATACCCATACATCTGTATAGATTAAAAGAATTATTTATTGATATGACGCATCCAGGGAGAACTCGAGGCTGGAAAGGTCACATTGAATAGTAAAGGAAATCTTTCCTAAAACGCCCTCCCTCGCACAGGGAACAATTGTGAATAAGTAAACAGAGAGAAAAGTTTGGTTGGTTCAACGTTGCTAAGTTAAAGGAAAAAATTGAATAAGAATGATTAAAGGGAAGGTAAATGGAATAGAAAGGGCTGATGGAATCCATTAATAGAAATTTGCATATATAACTAAATATTTTTGTCCAGATCAGTGACAGCTGTAGAGGATATTGTGAAAGAAATATACATATAACCATATATAGCAAAATTAATGTTTGCGGCCAGAACAATGTCAGATGTAAAGAATATATGAAAAACAAAACTTAAATTCAGTAGAAAAAAAATCATACGTACTTTAGTTGACTTTGTTATGAACAGATAAATTAACGTTTTGTAACCTTTAAATTGTATTTTATTAGGTTTTTTTTATGAATCACTATAAATAAGGATATTCTTGGTGTGTTTCTTGTGATCTAGAAACTTTAATGTTGCAAGAATAGCTACTCATCTCAGACAGCAATACCAAGTGTCTTGACTGAGGAACACATGTTGTGGAGTTCGTTATATGAAACGAGTAAATACTCAAGCAGAGATGAAAATTTTGGGATCTTGATATTAAGGCCGGTAAAATTAAAATATACTGAAAATAAATAGAAGGTTAAGCGATAAATGTTTCTTAATATGAGATTTTGTGATTTTTTAGTAAACTGAAGTAATTAAAGAATAAGGGTACCGTGGATATCTAGATATCTCTGGGATGAAAATAATGCAGTTGTTAGCCTGATTTAGAGATTATTGTTTATTTTGTTATTAATAGATTTTCATAAAAGATAATTCATAGTTATTGACTAGCTATCTTTTTGAAAAGGAAGAAAGAACCATTATCCTTATATGCAAGAAAGTACTGTCCATGTATCATATA